>NC_062279.1:195167492-195470522 GCF_902655055.1 Lutra lutra
ACCTGAGATCATGACCTGAGCCGAAATCAAGAGTTGGATGCTTACCCAAGTGAGCCACCAGACACCCCATCTGATGAAGATTTCTTAACTCCTATATAATACTTCTTTGCAATCACTGCATTTATTTTGTGATGGCACAAAATATTTCAGCAATCAGGAAGAAAGCACATATATGGGTTAGATATTCTGTTAGAATTATGTTAGTAATGTTAATAGTTTTCATGTTCCAAACTATCAACATTAATAGGGACAAAGTATTTCAAATGGAGATTGATGAACAGTTTATCTTTAATTCAATAATTTATGAGGTATTCGTTCAATTAGGTTATGTAGGAGAGCCACAGAAGTGTTTATCTTCTAAATACTGAAGAAGAGAGAAGATATTTACTCACTATACTATAATTTGTGGTTGAAAATGTTAAATTTCATGAGAAATATTGATATATTGTTCCGAGACTTCAGCAGAAGAAGAAAAGGCTTTGGCTAATGGAATTAAGGAAGATTTTTGTGATAGAAAATAATGGTTAATGTGGGTCTTGACATATGGGTAAGGTTTAAATGCTGAGACATGAAATGAAGCATAAGAAAAAAGGCACAGAGAGAGGTCCTCTTTCCACATTCTTACTTCATGTGCTCTGTTATGAGACTGACCCTGTCTTCAGATTCAAGTGTGAGCTCCTACTGTGCTGGGTGAGGCAGCATAGCTTCTCCATCCTCTTCTTATTTAAGGTCCCAGTGCTATTGGTTGACTTAGTCTGTGGAGCTGGAATTTAGGTTCCTGTCAGACAGAGCCTGTACCATATGAGCTCAGAGTGAAAGGCAAGAGCTCTAAAGTCAGAGCTGGGTTCAATAGGGTGACCATTCCTCCTTCAGTGACCCAATAATTATCCAGTCTCCTGCTACCTCATGGGCCACTCCTCAATCTCCTCTGACTGGATCTTTCTCCTTCACTCTCTCAATGTTAGTGTTCCTGGGCTCCATCCAAATAATCTTATTTTGATGAGTGCTTTAAATACCATATTTGTGCCATAGCACTCTTCAAATCATTTGCCTCCAATTGCCCATCAGACACTGTTTTAGCCTCAGCTCAATAAGTGTCTGTACTTAGGATTTTTTTTTTTTTTTTAATCTCTGGAACTTTTCATCTATGTGGTCTATAATTCTCTATTAGAATAAGCCACTTTTTTTTTTAAGATTTTATTTATTTATTTGACAGAGAGAGATCACAAGTAGATGGAGAGGCAGGCAGAGAGAGAGAGAGGGAAGCAGGATCTCTGCCGAGCAGAGAACCCGATGCGGCACTCGATCCCAGGACCCCGAGATCATGACCTGAGCCGAAGGCAGCGGCTTAACCCACTGAGCCACCCAGGCGCCCAGAATAAGCCACTTTGAATTTGGTTTCTGTCCCATGCAATCAAAGGAGTCCAGGTCAAAAACACAAAGAAGTAATGCCAGAAGGATACTTTGCAGCGTATTTTCAAGAGTCCCGAATGCCAGCTTCATTCTTCCAGTGATAAGATAACTGGACATTTACTGAGAACCTACACTATAATCTGTGCACTCAAGATGAGCACATATCTTTCAGGAGAGACATATAAAAAATGATGAACTAAAACTACTTCAACTGGAAAAAACGTTTTGAGGAAACACAGAGGTGAAATTAACTACCTATTACAAAATCAGGAATGGTCATGAAGTTGGTGATATTTAATATATGTGATTCTAGAACAAATAATTTATCCGGTACAATTTCCCAGTGATAGACTGAGGGACAATACACTAAAATCTAATGTATTTTTTATTTACTTTAGTGTAAGTTATCACTGACATTAATTTCTAGGACTTATTTTATTTATATCACTGACCACTTTGGAAAGGTTTTAAGTAATGTTAATTAATACCACTGTTTTGGGCAGTATTATTTTGGGCAAGGACTTCGCATACAAGAGTTCAGATTTTCCCCCAAATCATACAGTTTAATCCTTATATGTCATGGGGAATTTATATAGTGAAGAGTAAGGACCCTAAAGTCAGAGCAGGATTTAAGCCCCAGACTCTCACTAACTGTATACAGTAATTTGTGTCCTAGATATTTTCTCAGAAGGGAAGAAATAATGCACAGGAGAGAATCTTTGTTGTCTTAGATGTACAGACAAAAAACTAATAGGAGAAATATATATTTATTATATAATTACAATCTTTATGAAGAGCCAAATCAAGGTAAGAGAAATCTGATATGCAGTGGAAGGGCCACCATTTTAGTAAGCCCAATTGAGAGGATGGGATTTTTCAAGGATCTGAAAGCAGGAGAAAGCTGTGTGCTTCTCTGGGGCAGGGGAGTTTTAGGAACCAAGAAGAGCCAGTGCAAAAGCCTCAAACCTGAACTATTTTTACAATGATCAAAAAACTCCAAGAAGAAAATTTTATCCAGCATACACTGAAGATAGGAACTAATACTAAGATAGTGTTGCAAAATATTACATATAAAACCCTTGGAACAATACCTAGTAGGCAGTATGTAATTCATGCTAGATCATATTGTACTTCCTAGGAACATTATTATCATGTTACTCCCATTAGGCAAAGAGACTTCTCTGAAGGCTTTAAAATACTTTATACCCTTTAAAAACCATTCACTTAGGAAGCTATTATACTTTGATATCAAAAGTAGGCAGAACTCTGGCACTTGTCTGAATTAAATAATTACATTCAAAATTCCTGCATAATTATTCTATTTGGCTCCAAATAAGCTTGAAGGAAAGTTTCTAAGCCCAGTGTGCTTTTCCATCAGACTATTGCTTTTCCTAACATAAGAACTATGGCAGGCATGTAATAAGAACTTAAATTTTTCTTCAATTAATCCATCAGACTATCATTGTGGTCCAAAGAAAAGAAGTGACCATGAAGGAGGGATCTCAGTTTAAACCCTTTTCTTTACCCATAGTTGGTGCTATTCTGTTTATGAAATTCTGCCCATTGATTTGACTACAAAATTTGAGTGGAAACACCTCGAGAAAAGGGCATTGCTTTCTTGTTTCACATGCCTTGGACTTATCTTGGTGTTTGATGTGCTACAGATGTTCAATAAGCAGATTATTTAAAGAATATGGCAGATGGGGACGCCTGGGTGGCTCAGTTGGTTAAGCAGCTGCCTTCGGCTCAGGTCATGATCCCAGCGTCCTGGGATCGAGTCCCACATCGGGCTCCTTGCTCGGCAGGGAGCCTGCTTCTCCCTCTCCTTCTGCCTGCCACTCTGTCTGCCTGTGCTCGCTCTCTCTCCCTCTCTCTCTCTGACAAATAAATAAATAAAATCTTTAAAAAAAAAAAAAAGAATATGGCAGTTATAACTTGTTGCCATTTAGAGATCTGAATAAAATTTACAAAAGGCTAAATTTTAATATTATTTTTAAGCAATAAAAAACCTAAAGCAGCATCTTACATAAATCTACTTTTCTTCCTTTAAATTTCTAACATGATCTCAGTATCTAAATTTTGATAGATTACACTTCAAGTACGCTCTCCATGAAGAATTTTCGGCTCAGAAACTATGGGACATTTGAAGTGAATTGAGTTTCCATTGTTTCATTAACAAAGAGGGAAATAGGATTTGCAGTTATCTATCCAGCCAGAGGATTTGAACATGGATAGGACAAACAAGGGAAGATTTTTGCCCAGAAAATAATTCTTTTTACAGACATTAAGTCACCCCAGACACTAACAGTATCATTACAGGAGTATTATAATATTAAAGTCATGAATGAATAGCCTTAAAATCACATCAAAGGCTAAGCAGCATGAGGAAATTCTTCCACCTCATAGGGTTTTTGTTGTTGTTGTTGTTGTTGTTGTTTTGTTTCTATTTTTAAAACTGGTGAACAGCTTCAACTTCTTCGTACTTATTTGCAAGAATGTGTGCAAACATGTCAGAGTGTATGTGTATAATGTGTGTGTCTTTAACCTCTGAGTGTACCTGTGGAACTGATTGAAATAAAAAAGCAAAACTCTAGATTTTCTTAAAAAATAAATTCATGAGCATGTAATAGATTCAGGGGATCAGAAACAAAGCATTAAAAAATATTGTTTAATACCAGGATGTCTATATTGACCAAGGTTCAAAGAAGAAAGTTTCTCTACCCGGAAAAATGTTTTCCTTTAAATTTTCTGTACCACTAAATCTTGTTAATTTAAGCTTTATATCAGGATAAGACGTATCCAGTAAACAAGAATTAGGCACCAACTTTGAAATGGAGACAGAAAAAAAGTAACTTAAAGTAATCAATGATCACCTTCAAAGGAAAGAAAAAGGGAAGAACATTATAAAAGATTTTCTCAGACATGTAACTGGCAGTATGAAGATGACAATCATTAATGAAAAGTTAGTTCATGGGCACCTGGATGGCTCAGTTGGTTAAGCAACTGCCTTTGGCTCAGGTCATGATCCTGGAGTCCCAGGATTGAGTGCCATATTGGGCTCCCTACTTAGAAGGGAGTCTGCTTCTCTCTCTGACCCTCCCCCCATCATGCTCTCTTACTCATTCTATCTCTCTCTCAAATAAATAAATAAATAAAACTTTTTTTTAAAAGTTCATTAAGAAATTCACATCTATAACGTAGTATCTATAAGGAGAAAAAACATAAAATTAGATCAATGTGCACTGTCATTACTGATAAAAGGGAAAAATTAAACAACAATTACAGCATGCTGTGCATATCAGGAAGTTTAACTTGTATTCATCTTAGGGCAATTGGTTCATAATTTGCTGAGGAATGTCAGTTGTTTTGTAATCCAATAAAAAGCATTTTAAAATTAATGGCAAAAAAAAAAAAAGGAGAATCTAAACTCTGCAGAAAATGCTCTATGGAATATTTAGCAACTCTAAACAAAAAGATCACACAAATTCTAAGATTGACAGCATCCTAAGATGTTATAATTCTTTCTATTTTTTAAATGGAACTTTTAAATGGAACTTTTTCCTTTAGGATGGATATCTGTTTACATTATTTTTAACTGTATCTAGATAGGAAGACTCCAAGAGTATAATCACTTTTAGCCTAAAAAGATTATAGTCTCTATATTTGATTTATTTATCTTTCATTTATTTTAGAACAAAAAGTTCATTTTTTTATTTGAGATAAATTAGCCCCATAATATTCAATATGTTATAATCCTCAGTTTTTTTTTACTTGGTATGAACAAAAATGCCAATTATCAGTGAAAATGTATCTTCAAGACATTTTTCTTTGGGTCCAAATGGTATAAATTTCCAACAAATATTACATTCAAAGTAATATTAATATTTTTGCAACATATAAAAATTATCTGTATCACCACTGAGTCAAATTATTTGTAATTCAAATATATTTTACCTCAGAGCAAATATCTGATTTTTATAAACTCAAGAAATTAAAAAGTAACAAAATAGTTTAGGGTGAGAGGATAGTCTAAATTTCATTATATTTATGTGTGTGCGTTTATCAGTCATATTTGGCAAAAAAAGGAGGGAGAAACAAACATAATTCCCTGTCTTCAGATCAATCCTAGAGCAGACTTTTTTCAATAACTTGTCAGTACTTATAAATAATTTCCTAAATACTGCTGGGTTTTGGCTACATTTCTTCATTTAATTTTTACCTTATATGATAAATCTTTACTGACTTAAGTCTGGAATTGTAAGTACTACGAGATAGGCACACATTCCTTAGTCCAGACAAATTTGCAAAGCTCATTATCTTGAACCAGATAGGAAAAGACCTTCAAGAATGATTTCATTTAGTGCTCACTTTGGCAGCACATATATTAAGAATGATTTCATTTAGCTTTTGAGTAAGTATATTTATATAAAACAACATAAAATAACTTATCCATGAAAAATAAAATAAGATGGCCAGAAACCTTTTTTTTATAAGACAAACACTCCCTGAAATTCAAGAATGTGCATTCAACAAAATGAAGTAATGAAAATTTCATGCAAAAAAATATGCTGGTAAAAAAATACAAGTCTCAGATTTTGGGGGTTAAGATTGGTTTCTCCTTAAATAAAAAATTCCTAGTCTTTGCGTAGTAAGCTGTGTTATGAAATTAAATTGAGAAAAATTTTAATATAAATAAACAAGGTACAAATTAATAAGGTATTGCTATTTTTAAAAAGTAATATACTTCTACAAGACAATATATTCAAAAATTTATCTTAGCAAGTCTCAGATTTAGTTATGCTGAAACTTAAGCTTTGGGTCTACCTTTGACCTTTGAGTGTAGATGTGATTCTAGTATAACTGAGAAATTATACTAAAATTTAATTATTCTTATACAGCAAATCCAGGTACCTATAGAATTCACATGGTGCATGTGTGCACACACACACGCTAAAGCATTACTACTCTTCAGTTACCAAGTAATAGGTTAATTGAACCTTCTCTCAAACACTTTGTCTAATGCTACAGATGCAACAAAGTGAATTGTTTTTAAGTTAATTTTGTGTATATATTGGGGAAGAAAAATTTTTGAGAACAAGGGCTGATTCACATACAAGTAAGCAAGAATCCATAGCTGAATATCATCAGTAAATTCACATTAACATTATGTAGGTTAAATAAATATAGTGTGGATAAGTATATAATAAAATACATTCTATATTTGGTTTGTTCCTTAAGAAAACCTTAAATACATAAATTTATTAGACCTTAGATCTCAGATATTTCCTCCAGTTTTATTCACTTCCTTCAAATGTGGACCTAAGAAATACAGTATCTTCTTATGATCTCCATCCCCTAACTATAACTAACACTTCTGGATTTATTGGAAAGGAAGAAGCCAACTTGTATCTCAGTCAGAAGTAAAGAAATGGTTTTACAAACCATCTCTGAAACTGTATCATAGTTATCAATCCTTTTGAGGTAGAAAAGACTCATATCATGTGGCAGTTTTTGTGATAGTTACCATATACTCAACCTAATTATCTTATTTAATCAAAATCTGAGCAAAGTTTTTAGGACAAAATTTTTATCTTCCAGGAAACAGGGACATAATCAGAGTATTCTTCCCAGGTGACTTCAGAGAGAAAAGAACTGTAGAGCACCAGGTAACCAGCCTTCTAGTCAAATAGGGCCAGTTGTCCTCACAAGATCACAAACTGCTTCCTACTTACAAATTCTAAAATGCATCACTGCTGGTCTAACATTAAAGTAAGTGGTGGATTTCTAGGGGCACCTGGGTGGCTCAGTGGGTTAAACCTCTGCCTTTGGCTCAGGTCATGATCCCAGGGTCCTGGGATGAAGCCCTACATCAGGCTCTCTGTTCAGCAGGGAGCCTGCTTCTCCCTCTCTCTCTCTGCCTGCTTCTCTGCCTACTTGTGATCTCTCTCTGCCAAATAAATAAATAAAACCTTTAAAAAAAAAAAAAGTAAGTGGTGGATTTCTAGATACACTCTTCAGAAAATTTTGAACATTCTTAAATAAGCAGGAACTAGAAGAAAAGGAATTTTCAGATACAAAAAGAAAGGATGTTCAAAGGAATATTTTCAACAATGTTTTATGAAAATAAATTACTGTAATTTAAGAATATAGCCATAAATCTTTTCAGAATACAATATGCAGTATATTGAAAAGTGCCCAATTCTGTATATTTATGAGTTGAATATGTGCTGAAGAGTCAAAAGTAAATACGTAGAACAGGAACAAAATCAATACAAATATTGATTTTCTGGCTTTTTTTTTTTGGACCTTACACTACAATTTCATATATTTATGCAAGTTTAAATATTTCCATGAAGACTTTCATCAAGTTCTCTGTAATAGTCTAACACCAAAACAGTTTCAGATGGACAGCTCTCATTACTGAATGGCCCTTCTGACAATGGCCTGGTTTAAAAAATGGAAATACATTTGTTGTAGGAATAGAGCATACGCATGTTTTGGTTTATTTACTTATTGTTATTTTAAAATATTTCTCAGAAAGTTGATAATGCTCAGCACAATATCAGGAAATCCTTTCTATGTACTTGCTGTTGGGTCTCTACCTCTTTTATTTTTGTTCAAAATGAAAAATGTAGATATGTAACACACATATTAATATGTCTATTGGTACGACATTCAGTACAATTCACTTTAAATCAGTATACGCTACGATTGATGTATTCAGATTGAAATCTTCAGAAGCTGAAAAGAAAAGCAGTCATGAGAAAGGGTTGGTTATTTCTCAGAATGTTGGTTTGCCAGAGCGTCTGTTGTCATCCATCACCCTGTGAGGATAGAATGCTGGCTAAGTAGAATTATTAGTCTTACTCCTCTGAGTCTACCAGGTATAGGCACAGGCCTTCCCAAACACTAAAATCGAAGCAGATAACCATAAATAATTTTGAGAAATAACTCTGAGAAAAAAAAAAAATCACATTTAAAAAACTATGTTAGAAAAAATATGGTTAAAAGCAGAATACGTAATAAGTTAATAATTAACTTAATAATTAACCCTTGCGAGGAGAGCATACCTGAAAAAGAGAGATTCTGTGTTTAAAAGTTAGCACTTCATATGGACAAGGTCAAGCTTAAAAAGACCTGATACGTTGAGGTTATCCACTGATACATTGGTTGCCCGATTGGTTTTAGGATGTGCTTAACGGCCAAATGGTCAGATCAAGGTAAAGAAGAGATCAGGTGCAAAAGTTCAAAATCACAGCTTCCTCTCTTACCTTCCACTGAGGAGGAAGCCGACAACCACTGCCAACAAAATGACTCCCACTGTCACGGACACAGCAATTATAGGAATCTGGCTTTGATCGCTGGATGCTGCAACTGCTGATAGGAAACACAGGGAATGGAGCCCGTGGTTAAAGAGATCATATGCATTCGAATACGAGCTGCTTAATAGTCGCGAATCGATGTGTGGTTTAAGCAATTCCCCCACACTTGGCCAAGATTTCCCCCTCATATCTCTGCTCAATGGTGTATAATTGAAAAGACATCTTTGGGAGAAAATATGTACTCTCCAAGTGGAAATTTGAAAGAATCACGAAGTCACTGATTATTTCCTTGTCATCATAAAAAATGAATGTAATTGTTTACATAGTATTTATCGAGGGATCTTGGGTTTGCAAGATAAAATGAAACTTAGTCCTTGACATCAAACACCTTCATCTGAATAAGAGCTGCTAAGTATATGAGTTCTGACATTTTAGAGTTTACATGTGGCTGTTCTCCAGAAAAAAAATCTTGATACCTCAGACAGGGTTGTTGCTTTTTTTTTTTTTTTTTAATTTCCCCATAGACACAGGTTGAACGTCAAAATGTTCTGGCTATGACTTCAGTGAATATTAAGATAATATTACTATTCCCAATATAAGTTTAAAAACTGTTTCAAGCAGAATCTAGTCAGTGAGCATACTTGATGTGTAGGACTACTTTTCAAAAGAGATCAAGGCATGCATTTAGAACTTTGAGAAGTCTCCAGTAAAAGTAGATTCGTTTACATCATCTCTTTTTAAATACACGGCTTCCAATGAAATATGCTACATTTTAACAGTACGATCGTCGTTAATAGGAGGAATATGGACATGAGTAGATAGTTGTACCTCAATAAGCACAGAGATATTTATTACGCATTACTAGGCCAAGAAACCTATAGCGGAAAATAAATTTTACTAATGTTCTCAAAAACTGTTCAGTAAGATACATACTATACTATCGCTTAAGAACATAATCATTTTGATAAATTCAGAATGGCCTTAGCTCGCCTTCCTAACAAATTTTAAGTCATCAAAAGTATTAACAACTATACTTTCCATGTTTTGTTTCTTATAACCCCTTACCAGATCTTGACCCCATCAATAGTTTTGGACATCCAAGCACTTCCCTTTCCATGATTGTCACCTCACCCTTGATTCTTTCAAAACAAAATTGACTGATTCTCTGACACTTCGTTCACTTAAATTACACTTTTAACCCTTTCAGACCAGTCTTCAAACCCAATATCAACAATAGCTTGGTCATGTATGAGAAAGACTGTTATTGATAATCTAAATCTATGTTCTTACCCTCCCTTTTCTTGGATAATAGAATGGTTCAGTGGTTCTTTATCTTGATTTTTCTCTCCTATTATCTGATGTTGAAGTCTGTGGAATTCAGCCAGTGTGCAATAGAATTGGGGTAGGGTAAAGCTACTCCACTATCGCAAAGAGCCTAGACCCAAGATTTGCTTTTATAATCCCTAAACTCAGATTATTTATAACATTGCTTTTTCTCAGTTCTTTAATTTTCTTTTTAGTACGGGGGATGTTCCTAGAGAAAATCATGCAGACTTGGTCTATATACATGACATTATTTTTATTGGGCTCTAACTGCCGTTCCAATTATTTTGATTCTCTCTTACTAATTTCCTGACAAAATCATCCCCGTAATGAGTCCTTCTCATTTTCTCAAAAAACTAACTCATTACCACTTCTCGTGTTTCAGAAATGTTAAACTTTATAGATAATAAAGAGTGATGAAGTCTGAATGCCATGGTTAAATAAAACTGTATGGGTATGCAGTTTTCCTTTGCTTTACCTAACTCCAAGATTAGAATTCTTTCTCTCTTCTAAGACCTGGCACCTTCAACAATCTCCCTCCAGGGAAGTTTTTCATTACCTTACAGGCTACTTCTCTGCTATCTACAAGCCTGAACACATAATTCTCCTTAGGGGACACAGATCCTTACACCTAAACTTAGTGATGTTGGTGGATGGAACTAGAGGGTATCATGCTTAGCAAAATAAGTCAATCAGAGAAAGACAACTATCATATGATCTCCCTGATATGAGGGAGAGGAGATGCAACATGGGGGGTCGAGGGGGTAGGAGAAGAGTAAATGAAACAAGATGGGATTGGGAGGGAGACAAACCATAAGTGACTCTTAATCTCACAAAACAAACTGAGGGTTGATGGGGGGAGGGGGTTGGGAGAGGGGGGTGGGGTTATGGATATTGGGGAGGGTATGTGCTATGGTGAGTGCTGTGAAATGTGTAAACCTGGCGATTCGCAGACCTGTACCCCTGGGGATAAAAATATATGTTTATAAAGTTGTAAAAAAAAAAAAAAAGAAAAAAATCAACTTAAATTTGAAAACAGGTTCAACATTTAGTAGGCCAAAGCAAAGTACTTATCCTTATCAAGTCTCATTTCATTAATCTCCAAATAGGGATAATTTTTCCTGGATCATTATAATTCTGTTTAGAGATAATATTTAGCATAGTGCTTCAATTATTGTCAGCCTTAAACAAATAGTAGATAATATTTCTGCATATTATTATCTGATCCTGCTTTGTTTATCACTCTTATTATTTCCTATTTGTCAGCATCTTGACTAAGTTATCTAGAACCAGCCTCATTTTCTGATGACCACTGTAAATTCTCTCTGAAACTTCTTCTGTCTTTGAGTTCTATGTGTGATGTTCTGGCTGCATGCAATAAGTACTTTTCCATTTCCCTTACCATGCATTATAGGGCATTTGACCTTGTTGAACATAAACTTTGACCTTGAGATTCTGCTCCTCTTGGTTTCTATGACGTCAGATGAGTTGTTTTCTCTTTTTCTCCACTCTGAAGTCCTACTTTGTCAGTTCTGCTGGCTTCACATTCTCTCCCCGTTTCTTATGCCTGAACAATTTCAGATGAATGCTGGCTCTTAATCCTCCACACTCCCCCGCCACCCAGCTCTTCACTCTGTCTCTCTCCTTCCCTTCTTTCTTCTCTCCCTACCTCTCATGGATACTTCTTTGCATATGGCATCAGTTAACTATAAGCTGATGAGTTCCAAATTTATACTCCCAGCTGTTATTTCTCTTCAAATTTTGACTCTTAAAAAAAAAAAGACTGCTTTCTTTTTATTTGGATTGTATTTTCATATAAAAACAATATATATAGGGGACGCCTGGGTGGCTCAGTTGGTTAAGCAGCTGCCTTCGGCTCAGGTCATGATCCCAGCGTCCTGGGATCGAGTCCCACATCGGGCTCCTTGCTTGGCGGGGAGCCTGCTTCTCCCTCTGCCTCTGCCTGCCATTCTGTCTGCCTGTGCTCGCTTGCTCTCCTCTCTCTCTGACAAATAAATAAAATCTTAAAAAAAAACAAAAAAACAAAAAAATATATATATATAAAATCAGCCCTTATATCACATCCAACCTCAAGGGTATTAACAAAAACACATCAATAAATAAACATACCATAAATCTAATTTGACTAATTTGACATAAGACTAATTTGATCTCTTTTCTTCTGGTTTCTTTCAACTATCACTGAATTTTCTTAACTCCTACTTGCCTATTAATTAATAAACACGTTCTCTGTTCTTCTGTTTTTCCCCATGAATTATATTTTTTCATCTGATAGTCACCTATTTGATTCAAATCTGCTTGCATATGGTTCGTTGGTGTTTTAAGTGTCCCCTTTGCCTTCTATGTGAGTATTCACATAAATGTCCAAAAATATCACTTTGATCATGTTTCCCTGACCAAAAAGTTAATAAGCATTTATTATCTATGAAAAAAAAAAAGTCCCAAATTCTCCATCTAGATTTCAAACTCTTCTAACAAAATTCTAACGGATCTTTCCGGTCTCAATGTGGCATTTTGGCACTCTGAGATTTAGTTTTGGAGAGAGGGGGCATGATTGATCAGAAGTAGGTTTAAAAATGGGACAATTTCAGACTAACCAAATATTAATTTGGAGAAAAAAATATGGATGCCTCATACTGTCAAATGCTTCATTTTTTTTTAAATTTTATTTATTTATTTGAAAGACGGAGATCACAGGTAAGCAGAGAGGCAGACAGAGAGAGAGGAGGAAGCAGGCTCCCCGCTGAGCAGAGAGCCCGATGCGGGGTTTGATCCCAGGACTCTGGGATCATGACCTGAGCCGAAAGCAGAGGCTTAACCCACTGAGCCACCCAGGCGCCCCAAATGCTTCATTTTCAATAATTGACAAGACCTACTCTAATTTAACAATATGTTAAAACATGCATAGTATGGGTTAACATCTTGCAACAAAGTAAGTTTTAGTGGCATACCAAAAATTTTCAAATGCTTAAATTAATACATTTTATGAAAATATGTTTTAGTAATGCCAAATCACAAACATTAATATTTACATGTTTTTATCTACTGTTCACTTAAATCAGATCTTTTGGTATAATAGACAATTAAATCAAGGGCCTATGAGAAAGAATTTAAATAACATTTTCATTTTTTAAAAAAATTTCAGCATTTTCTAATTTCCTTGATGGGATTTAATTATTTTACTATTTCAAATGTACTAATTTTTGTGAGCTATTTCTATTAAATATAATTCATTAAGATTTTGTACTATTTATTCCTTTGTTTGCCCTGACAGCATCAATAATATCCCCAATATATCAGCTAACTTGAAAATATATAGAATTGAAAGGTACTGTCAAAACCTTCATACTTCTTCAGGGAAAAAAATTATAAAAATAAAAAATATATAAAAATAAAAATAAAAAACACAAAAAATATAATTATAAATTGTAATATCTGATTATTGTTTTAATATGTCATTAAGTTTTTTTTAATCTTTAAAGATACGAACCTCTAGTCACTCACATTTCCTATTTTTTTTATATGTCATATAGTTTTTGAAGAATTACTGAGGAATATTTCAGAAATGCTTAAAAGCAAATTTGGGGCAACACGACACACCACTACTAAAAGGATATTTGTTATAAACATTAATATTCTTTAGTAAACAATGTTCCTTTTTTTCAATCATTATATACTTACATTACCCCTGGAAACTTTAAGAGAGCATACACTGAGAAATCTTATTGATTACCTTATTTTGCTTCTTATACTCCTGGTTACAAACCGATATTATATAGATATTCTCTACATTTTAGCTCTATGTTTAAATAGTTAATCATGAATCTGTAAAGATTTGTTGAAGACAGATTAAAGGGTTTATGAATGCCGGGCTAAGAATTTGGGAATCTTTCTACCACAGCTGTAACTACGTATTAATTTTCTTAATTAAAATAATCTGATCAAGGAAAATACAAATCAAAACCACAGTGAGATACCACCTCACACAAGTCAGAACGGCTAAAATTAACAAGCCAGGAAACGACAGGTTTTGGTGAGGACGAGGAGTAAGGGGAACTCTCCTACACTGTTGGTGGGAATGCAAGGTGGTACAGCCACTCTGGAAAACAGTATGGAGGTTCCTCAAAAAGTTGAAAATAGAGCTACCCTATGACCCAGCAATTGCACTATTGGATGTTTACCCTAAAGATACAAATGCAACAATCCAAAGGAGCACATGCACCCCAATGTTTATAGCAGTAATGTCCACAAGAGCCAAACTATAGAAAAAGCTTAGATATCCATCAGCAGAAGAATGGATAAAGAAGATGTGGTACACACACACACACACACACACACACACACACACACACACTGGAATATTATGCAGCCATCAAAAAACTGAAATCTTGGGGGCCTGGGTGGCTCAGTTGTTAAGCATCTGCCTCCAGCTCAGGTCATGATCTCAGGGACCTGGGATCAAGCCCTGCATTGGGCTCTCTGCTCAGCGGGGAGCCTGCTTCTCCCTCTCCCGCTCCCCCTGCTTGTGCTCTCTCTCTCACTGTGTCTCTCTCTGTCAAATAAATAAACAAAATCTTAAAAAAAAAAACAAAAACTGAAATTTTGCCTTTTGCAACAACATGGATGGAACTAGAGGGTATTATGCTAAGTGAAATAAGTCAATCAGAGAAAGACAATTGTCATATGATGTCACTAATATGAGGAATTTGAGAAAAAAGAGAGAGGATAGGGAAAGGGAAGGGGAAAATGAAACCAGATGAAACCAGAGAGGGAGACAAAGCACAAGAGACTCTCAATCTCGGGAAACAAACTGAGGGTTGTCGGTGGGGAGGCAGATGGGAGGGATGGGGAGGCTGGTGATGGACACTGGGGAGGATATGTGCTATGGGGAGTGCTGTGAATTATGTAAGACTGACGATTCACAGACATGTGCCCCTGAAACAAATAATATGTTACATGTTAATTAAAAAAAAAAGTTATTCTGACACTTGATTAAAAAAAAAAAAAACTCGATACACATAACATTTTAGATGAATCTCCAGGGAATTAAGTCAATTCTAAACTGTCACATACTGTATGATTCCATGTATAGAACATTTCTGAAATATCATACTTTTTGAAATGGATGTTTAGAAACTAGTTGTCAGTGATTAGTTATGGCACAGGAACTATTCCCTAAGGCAGTTGGTATAGTTATAAAAGGGCAACCTGAGGGATCTTTGTGATATGGCACTATTCAGCATCTTGACTATTATGGTACATATACAAATCTATACATCTGACCAAGTTGTATCCAACTTAATATGCACATATGTCTATACACACACTCAACAAGTAGTAAAAAAAAAAAATGTGAGTAAGATTGGTGAGTTTATCAATGTCAGGATCCTGAATGTGATATTATGCTATAGTTTTGCAAAATGTTACCACTAGGAGAACTGAGCAAATTGTACAAGAGTTCACTCTGCACTGTTACTTACAATTACATATAAAACTCCACTTATCTAAGTAAAAATTTCATTGGAAAAATAGAATAGCATTATTTCAGCAATTGGGTTATACAGATTTGAATCAAGTAGGTAGGAACTGGATGAAAAGAAGTGATGGATTGGAAAAAAAAATCATAAAAGAAACACAAAGGTGTTTGGTAAATCTTGGTAAATGGGAGTTAAGAAAAATTCAGTGATAGTCTCAAAGCCTCAAGACAATTTACATTAAAAGAAACCAGGGGAAAAAAAAAAGAGTTAAGTAGATTGGCTGGACGGTTTCATTCATGCTAGGTTTATTTGCTGGTGCATTTTTATCATTGTTGTTGGGAAAGGGGATGATATATGGGGCCAAATTAAAATATGTTATTTATATGCATACAAAGTTAAAATAAAGCAGATAATAGGCAGTTATAAAATATAAACTAAAACTTGAGAGAGAAAGACCAGTCAGATTTTTTCCATCCAAATCCTCATGTTAAATAGCCTTTCTAAAATAAAGATTTTATATTCCTATGCTTATCGTTTGAATTCGGTTCTAGGACAATATGCATGACATACAAGATAATACAGATGAAAAAGAAAAACCCTTTATAGCAATTTTATGGCCCACATACAGTATAAATTAAAATTCATGAATTTTAAAAATTAAGCAAATCAATAACATCATGCATCATTATTATGAATTGAGTAACCAATTAGAAAAGTCTTTTAAAAGTGTACATTCAAGGTAATGATCTTCAGATAATTTTCTGTCCTAACATTCCTGAATGATAAAAAAGAATTTTCTTGGGGTCCCTGGGTGGCTCAGTGGGTTAAAGCCTCTGCTTTCAGCTCGGGCCATGATCCCAGGGTCCTGGGATGGAGCCCCACATCGGGTTCTCTGCTCAGCAGGGAGCCTGCTTCCCTTCCTTCCCTGCCTCTCTGCCGACTTGTGATCTCTGTCTGTCAAATAAATAAATAAAATCTTAAAAAAAAAAAAAAAAAGAATTTTCTCAGTAGTGGTGACACATTAAAGCCAGTATTCGTTTTTTTTTTTTTAATTTTTTTATTTTATTTATTTATTTGTCAGAGAGAGAGAGGGAGAGAGAGCAAGCACAGGCAGACAGAATGGCAGGCAGAGGGAGAGGGAGAAGCAGGCTCCCCGACGAGCAAGGAGCCCGATGTGGGACTCGAACCCAGGACGCTGGGATCACGACCTGAGCCGAAGGCAGCTGCTTAACCAACTGAGCCACCCAGGCGTCCCAAAGCCAGTATTCTTAACTTCCATGCACCAAATGAAGATACGTACACACACACATTTGACATTTCACACTACTCTTGTGTGTCATTTTCTTCATAACCAAGAATTAAGAATGTCAGTTTTTCATCTATAAGTAAAAGCAAGCTACTGTTTTCTTCTAATCTTGCTTTTAATGTGTGCTTTAGGACAAGTAATCTAAATATTTTGTTTGATGATAAAGATAAAAACGTTTTATGCTATGTTATTTAAAAAATGGTACAAGAAATGTTTTCCAGAAATATTTCCAGACCCTTCAGTTAGAGATACTGCCAGAGATTTTGATTTTTCAAAATGATCAGATTGGTTGCTGAGACGGCCATTTTCTTGCCAAACTTAATACTTATGCACGCTCCCTGTAGAATTTTTAAAGAAAGACGAAGCCTGATTGCATTGTTCAATGAAACAAGTAAAAGTAAACGGCAACAATTCAATAAAGTATGGCAGCTGTGGAAAGAAAGTCTTTACAAGCAGGTTTAAACATTTCTTAAGGATCTCCTGATGTTTCATCTCCCAGTAGACTAAATGTGATGAGGAGCACGGTCCGATGTGTTAACCCACTAACCCACCATAATAGCATGACAAATGCTTCCTACCCGAAGGGGTCATGCCTGGGAGAGAGAGAGAGAAGCAGGAGACTGACAGAATGCCCAGGGAGCGTATTGATCCACTGACTCTTTGCTGGTAACCATTACAGAGACATGAGTTGACAGTAATTAAAATGACTTACACACTGGGATGGTTTCAAACTCAAATCTTCGACTGAAGACACCGTAGCCTGCTGCTGTGCGTGCTCGAATTTGGAAGACATATACTGAAGCTGGTTTTAAGCCCTCTGCAGTCACAGTTGTCTCTTTAGATTTGATAATTGTATAGCTGGTTTCTTGGTCCTTGGATTACACATGTACATACAATAAAAAAGTCAATATGTGAATTACTGATGATGATAAAACTTAGAATCATAAATCAGAAAATCAGAAACTAATACTTGTTATTAGTACAAATATACTCTTCTAGGAAAAAAAAAAAAAAAAAAAAAAAAAAAAACCTCTCCATCCTAAGTGTGCTAAAAGTGTTTCCTAGAACTCAGGGATGGTGGGTAACATGTTCTCTGGTCATCCACCATACTTGTCTTTGGCACAAATAAATTTGTAAACTTTTCAAATGATTTGCAGAAGATGAATTTTTTTATAGACTCTATTTTAGTATTGGTATTTGTGTGTTTGTTTTTCTCATAAATTTTTATTGGAACACATCTAACATGCTGCCTGTTCACAGGGGAAAGTAGCAAGATCTCATATATTTCCAGGTTTAAGACTTGTGCTTTATATCTTTGGTGATTTTTAATTTCTAATTACATTTAGGGCTTAAGAGAAGGAATGAGGACTTGGCTGGAGAACTTTAATTTCAATTCATTAAGTCTAAACAAGGATTACTAAAGAAAAACTAAAGAAATATATATTTTTTATTTTTTAAAAGCTTTCCATTGTTTCACATTTATGTATTTGAGCTGGGTGAGTAGTGAATGGAGATGGAGTTAAAAAAAAAAAATCACTGTAAAGATAGCTTGTAAACTTCCTACTTCGACTGCTACCAAAGTCTACACTAACCATACATAACTTCTCCCCACCTCTGAGTTAGTACATTGAATCTTAGACCTACACACTGAATCTTAAACCTACAAAGATCTAAACACACAGTCCCTCTTCTGAACTTTCTCTTCCCTTGTATTTTTCTGTGTGAATTCTTAACTACCCTTGTATTTTCCTTAAGGTGTTTCCACAATTACTACATTTCTGATAGATATTACAGGTTGAATTAATGATAGGTAATGGTTAGAGATCTTTTTCCGTTTTTAGGAATTGGTCTTTACTTACAGTATCTTGATTGATGATTGTAAACTATCATTTTCTAGATCATTTCAGAAAATTTTACTTTACTAATAGAAGCATGTAGAGAGGGTTTTTGTTTTTTTTGTTGTTTTTTTTTTAAGATCTAATGGGAATAACATGTAAAGGACTTTTTTTTTCTGAAATGAGAAAAACATTGAAAACAAGAATATAACAATTACTTCTCAAGAATCCCAATAGGGAATATGATTATTATTTAATCTTCATAATACTATTAAAATGTAAAGTAAATGCAAACCATGCTCCTTTTCCCTTGAAGTTTACAATCAACAGCAGCATATCATGCTGTGACTTTAGTGTGGACACAGAAAACATGCTAAAATATAGCAAGTCAATTTTTACTTTTATCCTCAATTATCTTATATGTAAAGTTAGGATAGAAATTGGTGCCTGGATATCCTCATAGACATGTTATAAGAATGAAAAAAAGTAATGCATGTGAAACACTTACTAAACTAGAAAGTACATGGTATAATTGTCATAATTATTATTTAAATTTTTTCTACTTTGACAAATCAAAGTCAATGGCTAATCACATTCTATTCTATCACCAATGCAATCTAAAATATACAACCTATCAAACATTTTTTAAAGCAGTTTTACCGTTCCTCATGTAATAAAGTCAAACATGTAGTATTATCTTAGGGTTAAATTCATCCAAATTTCTATATAAATAGGTATGTTCTAATTTCTAATGCAAATAGGTTTTCTGATGCACTCCACGCAAACAACTATTTTTTAAAAATTTTTTAATGCACAGATTAATAATAAAATGCCAATTCTTTAAAGTGCTTAGGAAATACTACTAGAGTTTTGCAAGGATTTAAAGTATGTCATCAAATCCTATAAAATTTTACCAAGAAATTTCAATCATTTTCTTCATTCACAAACAGTTATTAACTTTCTCCTTTATACTCTAATTGACCCCTTTATACGCTAGGAATAAGGCAGTAAAAAAAGCAATTTCTTGATGTGTTCCTTTTAAAGGAGGTAAATAGCTTCTATAAACTATTGTAGTTACTGATGTTCTGTGGCTGCTCAAGCTTAAGACTAAATATACAAGACTTTCTCAGTAAGATTATACTATTCACTTTGGCTATAACTGAATAGTAATTTCAACAAGAACTGATAAAATATATGTTTGTTATTACCTGCATTTTGTTTAAAGAGAAGTTGGTTTAAATATCTAGACAAAACTAAAGATTCTGGTATATTTGATATAATTAGGATTTTTACATAAAATATTAACATTTATAATGTAAAGTAAGAGGTTTTTTTGTTTGTTTGTTTTTAAAAAAAGCACAGAATATCAGAGTTAGAATTCAAGCCATGCAATTGTCTAAGGAAGTGTGCAAATGTGAATATACAACTTAACCTCAGTTTTTTCTTCTTTAAAATGGGATAAAATTATTTATTAAGAGCATTGTAAGCAATAGACACGGAGACAGAGATGATATATGGAGCACCCAGCAAATCTCCACAACATAACCAGTTCTAGGTAAATTTGACTTTGAGTTCTGTAGCAAGATGGTAAATTTAAAGTAAATTTAATAAAAAGAAAAAAAATTAAAATTTTGTTGTAAACTCCTAACTATTGAAGTTACAATTAATATG
Organism: Lutra lutra; assembly: GCF_902655055.1. Lineage (NCBI taxonomy): Eukaryota > Metazoa > Chordata > Mammalia > Carnivora > Mustelidae > Lutra > Lutra lutra. The sequence continues at coordinate 195,187,861 of NC_062279.1, forward strand.
TCTTGTAAAATTATTAGAAGCGGACACTTCTGCCAGATTGGGGGTGGGGGCATTATAGGGAAACTGGCATGCTGCTCCTTGAAATATTGGATGATCTAATAACAATTGCATAAAATCACACAACACTCTGATTTCTATAATAACATGTATGTCTAAGTGGTTTCTTCTCTGAGTTCTAATTTTGCGTTCTTTTTCTGGGTCAATTGAAACCTATAGTAACAGAGGGACTCACCAAAGCATACAACGAAGGGATGGAAAACCATAAATACACATTCTGAGTTACTTAAGCATCTTCCAAAATTTGCTTCTGTTCCACTCTTTTCAGTCACAGTCGTATTATAATTTCCTTTTTATCACAAACCCTATATATACATCTTCAACACCCACGACCACCAGGCTGCCAGATCCTGGTCAGGGCAATGGCTTTTGCTGCCTTCATGCTCCCACTGAGCAAATGAGCTACATTCCCCAGCTGCTTAGCAAACACTGTTCACATGCAGGGAGGGGAGGGCTTCAGCAGAAGGAGCCAGCTGGCAAACACCCTGCCAAGGGGCAGCTTCCCTTTGCCTCTGCCTTTAATTAAGAGATGGCAATGAGCCCATCACCATGCAGGAGCAGAGAGGCCCAATGACCTCTATTAGAGCAGGGCAATGGCAGGCAGTAATGCCAGCTGGCAAATGCAGAAGCCCTGGAAAGCTCTGCCACCTGTGTCTGGCCAAGAGCCATCCAATAAAATGGCGGTAGCCTCTGAAGGTTCAAAATGAGCTCTGGAAACCTATCAGGACCCCCATCTCAAAACATGCTATAAGAGCTCATTATCTTTTTCTTCCTCTTTTTCTTTTCTTTTTTTTCCCCCCAAAAGTATTGAAAAAAAAAAAGGAAAACACTGACCAAGAGAAGTTAATAACTTCCCCCAAATAATATATAAAGGTTTTGCTGCTTTTTAGGAATATAAATGGACAACTTACTCTTCATTTACTGAGACTATATAGAAATAATTTCCTAAGTTATTTTTTTCTTAGGCTGAGTTATAAAAATAATAGAATGTATAACACAGCATTGAATGTAAGATATTAAATATAAAGTTAAATTTTCATGAAATAAGTATAATTTAAAAAATTGAACTATGAAGGAAATAATTCCACAATATGGTTAAAATTCATTAGAAGGAATATTAAGAGAAAAGGACTTTGCCTATCATTTGTTGAAAAACTGTTTCACTTAAAGAAAAAATTATAAATCCTTGCTTTTATTATTATGCATATGAGACTCACGCACATGCTGGTAACAGTAAAAACAATGAAAGATTACTCATAAGGGGAAAAAAATAGGATAATTTCATCAGAAACAAAAAAGAAACCAGACATTTGGTCTTTTGGTCCAGCTAGTTGCTTTAGGGGAAAACCATACCAAAAAAAAAAGCCATCAAATTTTAGTCTTCTTGCTGTTGAACTTTATTTCATCTACAATATATATTCAAATACAGAGTTTTGGTGAGTAGTAGTCAAAATTTTTTTAGATACTCCCTTTTTTAATTTATTTTTTTAAAGTAGGCTCAATGCTCAATTTGGGACTCAAACTCACAACCCCAAGATCAAGAGTGTGTGCTCCACTGACTAACCCAGCCAGCACCCCTGGTACATCATTATTTTTAAATGTCATTATACATTTCAACTTCTTTTGAAATCAACTTCAATTACAATAAAAATTTGAAACTCAGAATACTTACAAAAAATCAGTCTATGTTACATATGTATATATATCCTGTTTTTCAATAGTATACAGTAATAAAATTTATAAAACAATGAATAAGGATGTAAACCTTGATTTAACAAATTATTTTGGATACAGGGTGTGTTTAGATTGTAGAGCTCTAGAATTTAAAATGCAGTTTCGAGTACTACTCCCAGAGAAACAAGAATCAATAGGGAATATTAATGACACAATATTTTACTCGATTTGTCTTATTTTTTATAATAAATACTGTAAACCATATCCCAAAATAGTTTTTTGGTTTTTTTTAACATTTTATTTTTCAGTATTCTCTACACCCAGCATGGGTCTTGAACTCATAATTCCAAGACCAAGAATTGCATGCTCCACTGACTGAGCCAGCCAGGTGCCCCTACACCAACATAGTTTTGTCTCATAGGTATTGTATTAGAACATTCTTGGTGAATAATATATTTGATAATACATTTTTCTTTATGAAATAGAAGTATCTTCATTTATGTTCCCTAATGATTCAATAGTTATTTGTAATGCTGCCAGCAAGTCATTCCTAGAACGGATTACTGAGTAATCCTTCAAAAGTAATAATCTGTTATTTATTTACCTATTTATAAAATCAATATAAGAACTTAACACAGGCATTCAAAACCTAGAAAGGATATGTAGACATTTCCACTGTCCCCTTGTCCCCACCACTACTGTTTTATTATCATTATCTTCACACAGGTAATTGTTAAATCAATGAATAAAGAAACAATTTTTAGAAAATAAAAACCCTATAATGCTATGCGTTATTTAATGTATTTCAATGTATTACCTATACTCTTTCATCTATGCATATACACAAAATGTTGAATTTTTAAATAACTTTCATTAATAGAATATAAGTATTTTTCCTGGTATTTTTGCATCAGTACAAGGAGAACCATTTATTCCCCTCTCTTTTCCAATGTGCTAACAAGGACAATTTCTCTGGGATTGCAAAGTTTTTAACTTCTTCCTAACCTCTTCACTATTCACTCTAACAGAAAGAGTGATGGCTCCATGAGTTTAGGGAAAGCAATTGAGCACATGTGGCTGGGTCTTTTCCTTTTCTTTCCGGATCTGCTTCTCTGCATATGTTTGTAATGTTTTCTGCTCCTACTTTCATAGGAATCATACTCTTGAGTCAGAGTTCCCTACCCACCAGTCAGAGTCTCGTTGGAGCACTCGTCTATCTTTATCTCCTCTGTTAGAAGCCCTGTTGTTCTAAGTAGTGTATGCCATTCAGATCCAGACTGTATAAAAATCAAAGTAAAATGGAGGTGGGAGATATAGGAAGACCCATGGTGACTACATATCTAAGCTATATACTATAGTTCCCCTTTAGAAATTCACGTTTACCTTTATTTTCCATCTGTCTTATTTCTTTGTCAATAGCTCACTTGGTTGTGGATTCAGAAAAGAGAAAAATGAATAATTGGTGCCTTTATTTATTTTTTTTTTTTAGGATTTTATTTATTTATTTGTCGGAGAGAGAGATAGAGCACAAGCAGGGAGAGTGGAAGAAGGAGAAGCAGGCTCCCCACTGAGCAGGGAGCCTGATGCGGAACTCAATCCCAGGACCCCGAGATCATGACCTGAGCTGAAGGCAGTCGCTTAACCAATTAGGGGCATCAACCAGGCACCTCTAATTACTGTCTTTAAAACTCAAGAACTTTTATGGAAAAACATGCAAGAGTAGACCTAAGAGACAACTCCAGAAAGAAGAAATTAAGAAAATGTAGGAAATGGGAGGCGTACATTTTTGCTTTTATGTCTTCTCATTTTAAAATGCAGTTTATAGGGCACCTGGGTGGCTCAGTGGGTTAAAGCCTCTGCCTTCCGCTCAGGTCATGATCTCAGGGTCCTGGGATCGAGCCCTGCATTGGGCTCTCTGCTCTTCAGGGAGCCTGCTTCCCCCTTTCTCTCTGCCTGCCTCTCTGCCTACTTGTGACTTCTCTCTCTCTGTCAAATAAATAAATAAAATCTTTATTTATTTTTTTAAAGATTTTATTTATTTATTTGACAGAGAGAGATCACAAGTAGACAGAGAGGCAGGCAGAGAGAGAGAGAGAGAGAGAGAAGCAGGCTCCCCGCTGAGAAGAGACCCCGATGCGGGGCTCGATCCCAGGACCCTGAGATCATGACCTGAGCTGAAGGCAGCGGCTTAACCCACTGAGCCACCCAGGCGCCCCTAAATAAAATCTTTAAAAATAAATAAATAAAATGCAGTTTATAATACAGTATCAGTTCTTTATACGGATTTTAAAATTATGCTTTATATTCACATCTGATCTACCCATACCTCCTTAAGAGCATAGGTATTAGGCAGGGTTAATGGCTATAGCCATATGTATTTTTCCTTGTAGTACACGGCAGTCGGGACTGAAGTTCAAGAACTGAAGCAGTTAAAACACTTTCAAGGGGCGCCTGGGTGGCTCAGTGGGTTAAGCCGCTGCCTTATGCTCAGGTCATGATCTCAGAGTCCTGGGATCGAGCCCCGCATCGGGCTCTCTGCTCAGCAGGGAGCCTGCTTCCTCCTCTCTCTCTGCCTGCCTCTCTGCCTGCTTGTGATCTCTCTGTCAAATAAATAAATAAAATCTTTAAAAAAAAAAAAACACTTTCAAAATGTTCTATGACTTCATCTTCTAATGCTGTGAAACCTAGTTAAGCTGATGTTAGACTATGTGGCAGTAGTCCGGCCGCACAAACTATCTGTCAGTAGCAGAACAGAGTACTCCCTCTACATTTCTGGCCTCCATAATCATGACCGCAGAATCAATTGTCATTGATTTACACATAAAATTGCAACATGCTTTTCTAAAAATTGGATAATTGCAGTTGCTAAAGTGAAAAAAGAAAAAGAAGCCGAAGAAGATAAAAGGACATTCTTTATCTTATTATTCTTACCTTTTCAAAATATTTGATTTCGTACTCTAGGATGATTCCATTTGGACGATCTGGCTCTTGCCAAGACAAAGAGATGCTGTTTTTTGCAATCTTCCCCTTTTTCACATTGGTGACTGGAGAGGGAGCTGCAAAATAGTGTAAATACAGAGTTGCAGGATTAACAGAGCCCTGAAATTACAATGAGATATAATGTAGCATAATACTACATTAACAATTTAACAAGAACTACATAAACAATTAAACTTTCTTTTAACCTAAAAACAATTTTACTTTCTTTACATAATAAAAAGTTCTAGAGATTATAAAATGTTTTACAAATATAAATCAAATATCCTGAGAATTTTCTTAAAACTATAGTCATATAGAATCGTTAAGTGTACATTTTCTCTATGAAGTTTAGAAACATAAATGAACTATCTTATTTTTCTTACAGAATAAAGATATTCCTGATGACCTTATATATCGTCCATGTTTCTAAAGTTATTGGCACTGCATAACATATATCCTATTATGCTAGTTCACATGATTTTATATTATATGTATATATATGTATGTATATATATACATAAAACCACTTTTTCACAACATTTAGGCTCTTTACTTTTTTAATCATGTGGGTGCTATAGTCATTAATAAAATCATCAGTTAAATATAGTGGGGGTTGCTTTCCAAAATATATTATTAAACTTGCAGTATTTCTTGAAAATAATAGTAGATAAGATAAAAATTTTCCTAATCTGAAAAAAAAAATTTCTTAATCTGAAAGTTTTTCCTCTAAGGAACAAGGAAAAAATGTGCACTCCCACAATATAATATTAGAATTCCTAGCCACAGCAATTAGGCAAGAAAAAGAAATAAAAGCATCCAAATTGGAAGAAAGTAAAAGCATCATTATTTGCAGATAACATGATACCATATATATATATATGGTATATATATATAAAGCTAAAGACTCTACCAAAAAACCTGCCAAAATTAATAAATTATTTTAGTCAAGTTGCAGGATACAAAATTAATATACAGAAATCTGTTGTGTTTCTATACTTTAATAAAGAACTAACAGAAATAGAAATTAAAAGGACAATCACATTTACAAATACATTAGAAAGGATATATATCTAGGAATAAATTTAACCAAAGACATGAAAGACCTGTATTCTGAAAACTATGGACACTGAAGAAAGAAATTAAAGACAACACAAATAAATGGAAAGATATGCTATGCTCATGGGTTGGAGGAATTAATACTTTTTAAATGTCCATACCATCCAAAGCAATTTACAAATTCAGTCTACACCCTACCAAAATACTAATGAAATTGTTTGTATAACTATAACAAATAATCCTAAAGTGTGTACAGAATCACAAAAAAACCCAAATAGCCAAAGCAGTTTTGAAAAAGAATAAAGAACTCAGAGTATCACACTACTTGATCTCAAACTATACTTCTAGGCTATAGTAATCAAAATAGTATGATATTGGAAGAAAAACAGACACATAGACTATGGAATGGATAGAATAGAAAGTCCAGATATAAACCCACAGATATATGGCCAATTAATTTATGATAAATGAAGGAAGAACATACAATGGGAGAAGAACAGTTTTTTCAATAAGTAATGTTCAGAAAATTGCACTGTCACACGGGAAAGAATGAAACTGGACTATTATGTTATACATGAAAATTAATTTAAAATGAATCAAAGACTTGAATGTAAGATTCGAAACCTAAAAACTTAAAAAATTAAAACTAGAAGAAATATAGGCAGTAATCTCTTTGACACTCTTCTTGTGATATTTTTTTAGATATGACTTCTCTGGCAAAAACAACAAAAGCAAAAATCTATTAAAAAAAAAAAGGACTGCATCAAACTAACCTTTGCATAGTTAAGGAAATCATTGACAAAATGAAAAGGCAACATACTGAATGATAGAAGATATTTGAAAACCATGTATTTTATAGTTGATATCAAAATATATAAAGAATTCATACAACTCAATAACAACAACAATAACAAAAAATACCTGATTTAAAAAATGGGCAGAGGATCTGAGTAAATATTTTTCCAAAGAGGACACATAGATATGCCTGTCAACAGGCATATGAAAAGATGCTCGGTGTCACTAATCACCAGAAAAATGCAAATCAAAACCACAATAAGACACTGCCTCACACCTGTCAGAGTGAGTATTATCACAAAGACAAGAAATAACAAGTGTTGACAAGGATGTGAACAAAAGGGAACCCTTGAGCACTGTTGGTGGAGAAGCTGGTCCAGCTGCTATGAAAACAAAATGGAGAGTCCTCAAAAAATTAAAAATAAAACTACTATAGCATCTAGCAATTCCTCTTCTGGGCATCTTTCCAAAAAAGAATGAAAACACTAATTTCACAAGATATATATACCCCTATGTTCATTGCAGATTATTTATAATAGCCAAGACATGGAAGGAACCAAAGTATCCATCAATAGATAAATAGAAATATAGGATACTGTATATACTTATGTGATATATATGTTATATACCTGTAGAAATACACTCATCCAACCACACATATACACAACGGGATATTACTTAGCCACAAAAAAAACACAAAAACAAAAACAACTAAATCTTATGACAACATGGATGGATCTAATAGGTAGTATACCAAGTGAAATAAGTCCTACAGAGAAAGACAAGTACTATATAATTTCACTTATATGTGGAGCTGAAAAAAAAACAAAACAAACTAACAAAACAGAAATAGAATCACAGTTACTGAAAATAAACTAGCTGTTGCCAGAGAGCTGGGAGAGGGGAAGACAGATGAAATAGGAGAAGGGGATTGGGAGGTATCAACTTACAGTTATAAAATAAATAAGTTAGAGATGTAATGTACAGCATAGGGAATAGAATCAATAATACAGCAACAATTTCGTATGGTGACAGATGATAACGACCTATCATGATGATCATTTTGTAATGTATAAAAAATATTAACTCACTATCTTGTGCACCTGAAACTAATATAATATTGCATGTCAGTTATTGTTTAATAAAAAAGAAACATTTTCTTTCATTTCCAGCTCTCCAAGTATTTTATTAGAAGTCACAAATACTTATGATGTTCATTGCTATCTGTCAGGGCCTATTGAATGACTTTTTTGATGAAAAAAAAAATCTGTGCTATTTTAATGTGTCTGGATTTCAAACATATGAATATTTGATTCAACATCTGTTTTGTCAATCTGTAGAGATTTGTATAGATCCTGGGTTTGACAATACAAATATGTATTGACTAATATTTTTCTTGATGTAGATGATCTTTATTTGTGTAATTTTTAGCTTTGATTAGGAGAAACCATCATGCACTAGTGGATGGTGTGTGTGTGTGTGTGTGTGTGTGTGTGTAGAGAGAGAGTAATAATGTATATTATATAATATGTATATATTATGTATATTATAATGCACATATAAGGTAGAAAAAATGCCAGTGATAGTGAGTAGTGTATAGCCCTAACTGAACAGTATTAAACATGTGGTGAGATTAAATTACATATATATTAATTATATATAATTTATATATGTAGAATGTATATAGATAAAATATCACACATATAGATAATATATTACATAGCATTATATAGGTGTGTCTATATATGCATATATATGTGTGTGTATATATATGTGTGTATATATATACATATATATATAATTTATTCACTCAAGAGTAGAAGACAAATCCAGAATTGCATACAAGGATCAACATGGTCTGGCACCTTGCATCTTTTCTCACTTCATCTCCTGCTAACTGTGCCCTGGCTTTCTGTTCTTAGGCAACTTCAGACACACTTTGGCCAAAGACCTTTGTACAAGCATTTTATCATTCCATCATTCTATCTTTGTACAAGTTTCTCACCCTGACTTCTCAGGGGTCTCTCCTTCTCCTATGGTTTTCTCCTTTCCTGTCCACCCTGACTGAGGTAACTATCCCCACCTTCCCCCCCCTCCTCACCATGCCCTCTGCTCCTTCGGGGTTTTATTTTTCTCCTTAACTCTTGCCCTTGCACTACCTGATATACATACTGAAATACAAATTTGCTTTTTTCGATCCTCTCAAGTAGAATGTAATTTTTATGAGGACAGGGATATTGTTTATTTTATTCACTGCTAAATTCCTGGATCTAAAACAATGCCTGAGACAGAGGAGGGTCCAATAAGTATGTATGGAATGAATGGTAAAAATCAAAGTAATACATACAAAATCTTTTAAAAGGTTTAAGCCTTTTAAAATAAAAATTACTTTAAATGTCAACAAAATTAACTATGAAACTCAAGGGTCAAGTATGTCTTTTAATAAAACTAAAATAAATAAAAACAGATATGACCTGTAGGAGAGAAAAATTAGCTGTCTAGTGTTTTATATACCAACAGGGTGATAATGACTTTGGTACTTCAATGTGTACTTTTATTCTTTCAATCACAGAATTTTGTGATACTCGGGCTCAGAGGGTTCATATTTTCAGCTTTATCTTGTTTTCTTAAATATGTCCAGTTCCTCAGAATTTTCTACATACTACAGAACACATACTGTGCATATAAAACCGAATTGTCTAAAATTATCTTGAAATTGCATTTTGTTTATCTGTATGGAAATTGTAATTGACTGGTAATTTTCACAGTCATATTTTTATATAGGGTCAAAGTTTCGATTGATTTCCTAGTGAGGGAAAAGTCCTCTTGTATTTGCCACTATGGACAGAGCATCAAGAAGACATGGAAACAAGAAAGAGCAAGCTATGGGCCCCATAGTTCATACAGTATCTGTAGCAATGTAGCAAATATACTCAAGTAGAAACAGTAACAAGTTGATGGTAGGGCCACTTTTCTATTCATGAATTGAATTTAACATGTATGCTCCAGGGACACCTAGGTGGCTCAGTCATTTAAGTGTCTGCCTTCTGCTCCGGTCAGGATCCTGGCATCCTGGGATAGAGCCCCATATCTGGCTCCCTGCCTGCTTCTCCCTCTCCTTCCGCTTGCCTCATCTGCTTGTGATCTCTCTCTCTCTCTCTCTCTCAAAAATAAATAAATAAAATCTTTTTAAAAATTTAAAAAAGTATGCTCCATGAAGGTAGGGATTAATTTGGTTTAGTTCTCTACTATAAAAAAATTACCAGAAAATTACTTGGTATCTAAAAACTTAAGAAATATTTTTTGAATGGGTGCATGACTGAATGAATGGAAAATACATAATGTATCATTCAAAACAGTTTGCTTCATAAGCATAGGATAGGATCTTATTTGGGGATTTGTGTTTTATTTTAAAACAATTCTTTGGGGCACCTGGGTGGCTCAGTTAGGCATCTGCTTTTGGCTCAGGTCATGATCCTGAACCTGATCCTGGGGTCCTGGGATTGAGCCCTGCATTGGGCTCCCTGCTCAGTGGAAATCTGTTTCTCCCTCTGCCTCCGCCCCTCCTCACACTGCTGTACTTATGCTCTCTCTCTCTCCCCCCTCTCTCTAATAAATAAATAAAATCTTTAAAAAAAACTCAATGCTTTAATAAAATAATTAACCATTTCAAAGTGAAGCTATCAAATAAATATTAACATATATAACCAGTTTGAAGTGGAATACTTTGTTATTTACTTACATCCATTAAAGTTAAACAGAAATCATGTAGCTTTCAAAGACTGCTTGATTTAAAACAAAACAATACAAAACAAAAAACATTGTTTTTCAAACTCAGTTTTCTCAGAGGCTAAAAGGTATTCTTTAAAGCTTGGTCAGGATGGAGAGAGAAGACCATACTCAGGTTAGAATAGTTCAGGAACAAACTTCAATGAAACGATTCCTCTCTGACAATACCATCTCTGCCTCATTCGGGTAAAGCTGATGAAAGTGGGGACCACTGACAGCTCCCAAGGACGTAATGATGATGTACAAATTGTGAATGGCAGTGCTTTACTTTTGTAAAGTATTCTATGGATATTATGCACATTAAAACAACTGTAACCAGATTTGTCAGCATCAAGGGCATGTTTAATTTATCTTAGTCCTCTTCCCCAGTGATACCTTTCACTCTACCCGCTGAAACTTTTATTAAGTGAGCCAGGAACAAAATGAGAATGATGACTTAGAGCATTTCTGCTTGTGAAATTTTGTTGGATGATGTTAAATCATACAACCATTACTGGAAGAAGGTAGGAATCACAAAAATACTAACGAAATCAAGTTGTGATTAGAACAAAATAATTTACGTAAATTCTGCATTTCACATTTTGGATCTGTGGAAACATTCCAAATTGTTTCTGCATTACAGCTTCTATAGTGGAGATGATCTTTAAGTACCAGTGTAATATGCAAGATGGTCATCTATCAGGCTAGAAATAGTTCCCATTCCCATAGGCTAATGTTTTTGTCTGTTTGCTCAACTCTTTTTTTTTTTTTTTTAGTTTAAAATAGTTTTACACTTATAGAAAGATTATGAAGAGAGTATAAAAATTTCCCATATATCCCACACCTAGTGTCTCTTATTAGGAATATCTTACAGTAGCATATATAATACATCTGTCACAATTAATGAAAATATTGACACATTATTATTAACTAAAGTCCACTTACTTAGTTTTTACCTATTACCCTTTATCTGTCCCAAGATTCCATCCAACATACCATATTACCAGGCATAGTCAACACATCTTAGGATCCTCTTCGTTGTAATACTTTCTCAGACTGAGTTTGTGATCTTGACATTTTGACTGGTTAAGTATTAGACTATCTCTCGATTGTTATTGGTGTGATGTTTTTCTCATGATTAGACTGGAGTTACGAGTTTTGGGGGAAAGACTAGAAGGGTAAAACTCCATTTCATTACGTCATATTAAGGATACACACTATCAGCATAACATCACTATTAGGTTAACCTTGTTTGCCTGATGGTAGTAGTGTTAATCAGGTTTCTCCACCATAAAATTATTATTTTTTCCAGTTTCCTGTAATCTCTGGAAGGAAGTCACTATGTGCAGCTTGAACTTAAGGAGTGAGGAGTTACACTCCACCTCCTTGTGGCAGGAGTATTTGCATAAATTATTTATTCTGCATAGGAGATTTGCCCATTCTTCCTTATTTGTTTTGTTTGTTTGTTTAATCATGTATTTTTTAAAGATTTTTATTTATTTATTTGACTGAGATATCACAAGTAGGCAGAGAGGCAGGCAGAGAGAGAGAGAGGAAGCAGGCTCCCTGGTGAGCAGAGAGCCCGATGCGGGGCTCAATCCTAGGACCCTGAGATCACGACTGGAGCCGAAGGCAAAAGCTTAACCCATTGAGCCACCCAGGTGGCCCTAATCATATATTTATACCAATATGGACACATAGATTTTTTTTTTTTACATTTTGGTATAAAATCTAATGCTTTATTTTGTAACTCAGATTGTTAAAGCTTTGACAATTGATTACTCTTTCAGTTAGCTCCTATGTCTCTTTGACATCCCCTATCACTATGGGTTTGTTAGTTTGCTCCCCACCGCTGATAGGTTTTTTTTTTTTTTTTTAAGTATCTGTCATTTACTGTCCCAATTCTAGAATCAGTCCTTTCTCCTAGGAGTGTTGGCTTCATTTATCAGAGAATGTTTTTAGAAACCAAGATCTAGATGTGTTTCTTCTTACAGGGTATCATTGCTTCTTCTTCTGTTACAAAGCTGGGAAATAAATGTGTTTACATCAACCTGTGTATATCTATAAATATATACATATATATGTATATTAAGGCAAACGTAAGTATATACTGATGTTACCAACTCTAACCAGTTGCTACACAGGTTGTTCTCGCTTTCACACTATTTACCTGCAAACTTGCACTCCACCTGCCATTCATTTACTTAATTGTTCAATTCTAGTATATGTGTCTAGTGGTTAAAGAATTGCTAACCGAGGGGCGCCTGGGTGGCTCAGTGGGTTAAGCCGCTGCCTTCGGCTCAGGTCATGATCTCAGGGTCCTGGGATCGAGTCCCACATCGGGCTCTCTGCTCAGCAGGAGGCCTGCTTCCCTCTCTCTCTCTCTGCCTGCCTCTCCATCTACTTGTGATCTCTCTCTGTCAAATAAATAAATAAAATCTTTAAAAAAAAAAAAAAGAATTGCTAACCGATGTCTGTTTGACTTATTGATAATGATAGAATGTAGAAATCCCTAACATCTCAACAGCTCAAGCAATGATATAAAAAACCGTGACATCATTGTAAAGCATGACAACCTAACTCTTCAAATATGGAAACCTAGTTTAAGGCACACTGTCACCACATGGGAAAGAGTGACATGACACACATAGCTTTAAAGTCAAAGAAAACCAACTTCTAATCCTCTAGCAGCCAGCCATTTTCTAGCCGTGTGGCCCTATTTAGGTACTTAAGCTCTATGAATGTCCTTTTTTATATTTAAATAGTAATTGTGATAAAATTCATCTCTTTGTAAGGTTGAAATATGATTCTATACGTATAATACCAAGTATAAGGTTAGTGCCCCAAAAATACTGTTTGTAATAACATCAGTTGTAAAATAGCAGACAATTGTATAAGAAGACTTCAATGATGGATTCTCCATAACTCCTTAGCCCTCCAACATGCATGAATCAAAATTATTTGTAGCATCTTTTCTGAACTTGTCACTGCTCTAACTAAAGCCCAAGTACCAATAGAGATAAGATGTCTTTATATTCTATGTCTAGTGAATTTCATGAATCCACAGTAAAATAGCTATAGGTAAACTTCCTTGATAATCATAGATTTTTATTGCATGAAAATGTGTTGAATTTTTAACTGTCAAAATGACTAATAGTTCACTTAGTATAAAATGTATATAAAAATGTCCTTAAAAGAGGTTGATGAAAACATAAACCTTTATTGTGTTAAATGGAAGAAAAAAATACCATTCATCCATCACTGTAACCAATCCTATTTGTGTAGACAAAAATAAATTATAGGTCGAGTCACCTATTGGTTACTTGTATTTAAAAAATAATGTATCTCCAAAAAATAAAATTAAAAAATAACATATCTTCATGCATTTGACTTATTTACCTCTATTTGGGGTCTTAAGGCTTTGAGAAAAGTAGACAACACTGAAATCCTCAGTCTGTGACAGTCTATGAATGTGTTAAAACTTTCCCAGATGGCACTTCTTTCATTTTCCTACAAAAGTCCCTCCACATGAATAATGTATTAGTTTTTTTGCACACAACTTTAAAAAAAAATACAATATCTAGTATTTCATTCCAAGGTCAAAGTGTGACCAGGTGGGTTGTCACTATCTGCCAGCTGGAACCCACCACTTATCTCTGCCATGCACTATTCACCATGTTTAGGAGCTTGTCATCCAGGCAGGTCTGGGCCAGTTCTTCCTAAAAATACAGATTATTGGGGTGCGTGGGTGGCTCAGTCAGTTAAGCAGCTGCCTTAGGCTCAGGTCATGATCCCAGGGTCCTGGGATTGAGCCCCACATTAGGCTCCCTGCTCAGCAGAGAGCCTGCTTCTGCCTCACCCTCTGCCTGCTGCTCTGCCTACTTGTGCTCTCTATTTCTCTGTCAAATAAATACATACATAAATAATATTAATTTAAAAAAAGAAAAACAGATTATTAGGTTTCTTTCCAGGAAATTCTGACTCAAGTGGCCAGACTCAGGTCAAGGATTCCCTACTTTTAATAAATAGTCTCTAATTGAATCATTTTACTAGTGAAGTTTGGGAATGACTGAAGGTAAACTATGCTAGGATTCATTATTCATTTAATAAAATTATATAAACTTAATAAGCTGAAGTCAGAAGCTGGGTCAGTGTTGATGTCTTGTGAACTGCTGTTGTCTTGAACCTTCAGCTCACTGTTACTGTTATCTCCTGGTCCCTGTTACCGTATTTGCCTTTCTTCATTTGGGTATTATTCTTCTTATATTTGATGGTTTCCTGATCCAGTAGTAGTTTATGTAAACTGCTTTGTTTGCTCATTTTACATGGAATCTAGTTAAGTCCAACAAGAGTATAATCTCCATAAAATCTGAAAAGTCTTGTGTCTTTTTCATTAGACCTGGTTAGTCATTAGAACAGTCTCTGGACGATACTAGATCCTTAAAGTCTTTTGTGAGTAAGAATGCAAAGGGACAACGATTTTCTTTCTGTTGCAATAGATCTGTTTGCATTTTTTAGAGTGTTAAATAAATGAAGACATATTGTATGCATTTTTTTTTTAACTGGCTTACCAAAAGACATGAGGAAACTTGGGAGAAGTGGATATGCTCACTGTCTTGTTTGTGGTGATATTTCATAGATGTATACAAACATTAAAATTTATCAAATTGTGTGCTGTCTGGGCAGTCTCTTATACATCAGTTTTATAGCAATAAGGCTGCTAAAGTGTACATGTTTGTGTCTGTGTATGTTGGAAATGACAACTTCTTATAACTTATGACTGCTTCCATCCGTGTTGACTATACCATGATTTTTCTCCTAATTAGACTCTCTTTCAAATCTTCCATGCCTCGAGTAATTTCTTCTAAGAATGGGTAATTATGTCTTTGTTCCTTGTGTAGACTGAAATAAATATTATGAAAATGAATGACCACAATCTCTCTCTGTGGACTTGATTTTTTTTCCTTTGTACTGCACCACACTTTGATGGTACAATATAAAGGAAAGTTGCAAATGTACAATAAGTTATAATAGATTCATAACTTAAAATCAATTCTAATAAAACTAAATAGCAAATTTTTCAATAAATTCACGCAAAATAGAATGAAGGTAAAATAGGAAGAACACTAGATAAGCTAATCACTAACAAACTGACACTATATCATTTTCTATCCTCTTATCATGAGCAAGTATGACCATGATCTGTTGAACTTGAATCATCCTGAAGTTAAATAAACTGAGGCTATTTCATAATTCCCGTTGGATCCCAATCTTGTATTGGTGCCATCTGTTGGACAGGAATGTCCACACTGTGGGTCACTTTGAGCCATTTCTACTTCCATAATTAGGCTGGCACACTGCAAACATACTAGACCTCTCCCCAAAATGACAAAAATGCATCAAACTGAGCATTTAGAGCATTTGAGTTAATATTTGGATAGTGCTGAGAACAGTGCCTGAGAAGAGCAGAAACTACATCAGTTTTAGAGTTTTAGCGTACATATCTATTATTTGGAACTAAGAAAATAAGTCTAGTAACTATATTTTTTTAAATAAGTGAGAAATACTATTGAATTAAATTATAAATATATTGAAAGTTAAAAAAGATATCTAAAGTTGTTAAAATGGAAAAGGCAGATATTTTGAAATACATACACATCCACTAAATGTTATACCATATATCTTGTATTCTATATTATATAGAGGATATAAATTATACACATATGTATATATATAAACACTTATTCTATAATTAATATATACGTATCAACACATTATCATTTGATACCATGGGACAAGGAAAATAAGTGCAGTGCCTTCTCAACACACCTGGTATCCATGCTCTCTTCTAAAGAAAGAGGATATTTAGTGGTTTCTTTCTCAAATAAAAATTCAATCTGTTCATTCAGACAAAACCTACAATCACTTCATCTTAAGAACCTGTGACTGGATCTTTTGATATATGATCTTAGTGAAGATTTGAAAGACCATTCCACAAAAACCTGGCTTTAAATGTCAGTAGTTCTAGAGACATGATATCCTTGTTTTTTGTGTGTGTGTGGTTTTTTTTTGTTTGTTTTTTGTTTTTTAAAGAACCTATGAACTAAAATGTCCCATTAGGTAGAACATGTTTTTTTGTGTTTTTTTTTTCAGACTTAAAAATTGTAAGATATTGAAAATTAATTGTTTTCAGTGGGAAAGAAAAGGAACTTAATTGCAAAGAAGTAATTTTTGGCATGATCAGTCTTCATAGTATTAAACCATATGCTTCAGATATCATTTTGAAGTCATATTCACAATGATTTTAATTAGAAAAAAATGGGAATAATAAAAATAGAGAACTATGCACTGGCATTTATTGTCATCATTTTCCAAAACAATCATGCAAATTACAAAAACAAATATTAAATATAACAATGTGTAAAATGACAACTTGCCTCTGTCTGATAATGAAATTAATCCCACATCAAATAAATTATCATACAATGTGTTTTCCATTTATTGCTTACTACCCTCTAATAGAATTTGTAGTATACAAAGTGGACTTCACGTCAATGATTATTTAATCTCAATAATCACAGTATCCATTTTATGAGAAACAGGGTTTCAACAATTTCTATAGTACCCTTTTAAAGTAAAATGAAGTTATATCTAGTAAATAATGCGGCACATTGGAAAACTTTAATCAGCATGGTATTATTCAGTTATATTATATTCAAGGAAATATAGTCTGATATATAATTTTCAGTCTTGTTTATCCATATTAAACCTCAACTAAAGGTATGTCATTGAGTTTTATAGGTGGATAAATAGTAATTAGGTCAATATATTCTTTTTTTTTTTTAAGATTTTTATTTACTTATTTGACAGACAGAAATCACAAGTAGGCAGAGAGGCAGGCAGAGAGAGAGGGGGGAAGCAGGCTCCCCGCTGAGCAGAGAGCCCGATGTGGGGCTCGATCCCAGGACCCTGGAATCATGACCTGAGCGGAAGGCAGAGGCTTTAACTCACTGAGCTACCCAGGGGCCCCGGTCAATATACTCTTATAACTCATGCTCATTTTTCATAAAAAATAATCTCTTCTTATAAATCCACATTATAAAAGGTCTTAACCACAGAATAATCCACCAACAATAATAAAGACATACAGTGGAAACTTTAATTCAATTCTTAATTACTTCAAGATTTTCACAATCTAAACTAGTCTGATGTAGCATTTTTCAGGAGCAAAATAAACACATCATAAATGTAAATAACTCGTTTTTTTTTTCCTTTGTCACTTACCATTGGTCTTAATTTTATATAGTTATGCAAACAATAAGAATTATTTAATTCAACAAGAATCATGATAATAAGTTATCATTTATTATTGACTATTTAAAAAAACAGTTTAGATTCCTAGTGTACAATTAAAGTTCAAGGCCCTAAGTATCTCCTCTCTTAGGCCATCTGCCAAGACTCCTTTAAAATCTGAAATTGTGCCAGTAGAAACAAACAGAAAAATTAAACATTATGACTACAAAATAGCCAGAGAGAACTCAGTGGTACTTATCAGCTGATTTCATAAACATTCCAATCAGGTAACTTTATATAGTATAATTTCTAGCAGTAACATGACAGCCTGTAACTACCAAAAATACAAGATTAATGATTACAGCTAGTCAAACTTTTGAAGTCCAGAGGAAAGCCAAATCAAGATGTTCTGTTCCAAATTAGTAAAATTATCAGATATTTAATTCCTTGGCCCTTACCATGAAACTAATTTTAGGGAATCAAACTCACACATTCTCCAGGTTGTGGAAAATTTCAGCCAATACTAAAGTTGCACATAAGCCCATTTTTTACTTAAAGGAATCACACAGAAATTTTGAAAGCCAACAAAATACAACACTATACGTTTGTCATCAGAAGTTCTAATGACATAAGGCTCGTATATTTTTGTTTCACTGGAACAGTGGTTTGTGTTTATGTTTACCAAAAAAAAAATCCATCCATCCATCCATCCATCCATCCATTCATCAATCAATAACACAGAAATTCTGGCCAAGATGATACATTTTACAAAAGTTCCACTTGGTCACAGATAACTGTGTCTACTCTGAGTTGCATAACGTAAAGCAATGGTTCAAAACAATTTTGTCTACCATAACACATCTGAAAGAGAGCATTCCAATGTGTGAGAACTCCCTATACATACTCCCATACTGACGAAATCTGGAAATTTTCTTCTGGGACAAAGCCCCAGTATAAATCACGATCGCACAACCATTAGTAGTGCCTCTGTAATGACTTCTCTGCATGTGCCTCACCACAGGTAAGATGGACCACAGATTTTGAGCAATTCTGCGCATGCCAGGTGCAATTCAATCTTCTCCACAACTCAGAAATGCCCAGCTAAACCCTTTAAGGCAAATATTATCATACAGATGGACATGACTATCCTTTACCTTATATATATTTAAAAATATGTATTTCACAAACTTTGATACTTAATAGTAAATACATGATAACTTGCAAGGAGTTACAATAGAACAAGCATTGTCTGCACCATGGAGTCATACAATAGAGATGTGGGGGTTTCATGTAAATCTCTCCTTTTTTGTCCCAGCACATTCCTTTCCCCAAAACTCAAACCACCCACCTTTTCTCTGCCACAGGGTCTTTTAAGAGACCCCTAGAGGGAAAAAGATTAGTATCAGAAATTTTCCATTCATCTTCCCTCCTTTCATATTATTAATGAAAATCTAATGTGTCGGAGACTAGTCACTTGGACTTCTACAATCAACAATTACCCATGTCCTGGCGAGTGATCATAAAACTGGGATATTAAAAATAAATTATTTGGGGGAAATATTATATACCTCAGATACAGAAAGTGAAACCATTCCTCTGCAAATCTATTTACCTGCTTCCCAGACTATATAACTCTTGAGTACAGTGAGTGGCCTCATTTGTCTTTGTATCCTCTGTAACTAGAAAGAGAACAAGCACATGTAGGTGACCAAGGGAAAAAAAAAAAAACAAAAAAAAAACAAAAAAAAACAAAGATCCAATCAATCAAGAAGCCAATGAAACAGGAAACTTCTATAAGACATTTTGGACAAGTGGTAAAGATGCAATACCATTATTAAAAATATAACGGAATCTTGGTTTTACAAAATCTGTATGTAAGTCTGGCAAACGCCATTTTTAACTTTTATGTTAGCTTTTATTTAAAAGCCAAAGAGGAGTAAACTTGAAAAGGCCCTTCATGAATTATATTACAAGTTCAAGTCTAGCTTATGAATAAAAATGAGACAAGAATAACCAATTCTTGTGAATAGAAGGAAGAACTAGGGCAGGTGAAAGTTACTAAGAATTACAATAAATATAATTCTAAAGTGTTCTTCAAAGACATGGTTATACATAATTGACTGTTATAATACCATATTTGTAAATGCAGAAAATCACCAGAGATAACAGAAGTGAAACAAGGCAGAGAAATTTGTGATCCAGCAAAATCATTCAGAAATACTGGAAGCAAGGTTTATTTGCACCTGCTTAGAGTGAGTGTCTATAGTCAATTAATGGAAGCAACAGTCAGAAGATTTAACACAATCTAGTTGAAAATTATCTTCAGTAGCCCTAGATTGCTGTGTTGAGTTCTTTCAGTTAAACTTCATCATTTGTTTTCATTCACTGCCATCAGTCCATTAATTTCCATTTCCTACTATTGCTGTTATATCTGCCTAGAGCAGACTCTATCTTATTTTTTGAGAAAGTAGGTAAAAATAGTATATAAGTTCATAAATCTATCTATAATATGACACACAAATACATATGTAAATGTACATGCGCACACGCCTTCATACGTAAATATATAGCACATAAATATATATGTAAATATATTTAGTGCATCTGTGTTTTCCATACACGCAGCTCATAAGCAGTGGAGTTAGGATTTGAACCCAGATATGCCCGATTCTAAAGATAATTTACCTGCTACTTCTATATATAATGAAGCATCCTTCTTTGAATTAATTTTACTAAGCATCTCATTATGCACATATACAATATAAACATAGATGACATACATTATATACCATATGTATACAGATCTGCATGTATGTGTATTTAATACATGCACACACACACACACACACATAAAAAAATTTCACCCACTTATTTCAAAGCATCATATGTAATTAAGTACCTAACCTAAAGCAAAATAAAGAAATATTAGGTACAATTTAGGACTCAAATATGTTCTTTTTAGTTCACAAAAATACTACATGATACTTGTTTTTAATATAGTTTTCTGTATTTTGGTGACCTTAAAAATGACATCAATAATACAAACACAACACTTGTTCTGTAACAATAGAATCCAGACATAAGGGCTTCATATTAAAAAGTAATATATTCACAGCAAAATATTCAAAAGCCTTATCTAATTATTAGAAATTTGTTTCATGAAACCAAGTCCTAAAACCATACCAATATCTTTGGTATATCCTTAAAATGTGTTATGATAAACATAGTTTCACCAGAATACAGGCCTATAATTTTTTTTTAATTTTATTTTTTATAAACATATATTTTTATCCCCAGGGGTACAGGTCTGTGGATCACCAGGTTTACACACTTCACAGCACTCACCATAGCACATACCCTCCCCAATATCCATAACCCCACCCCACCCTCCCAACCCCCCTCCCCCCATCAACCCTCAGTTTGTTTTGTGAGATTAAGAGTCACTTATGGTTTGTCTCCCTCCCAATCCCATCTTGTTACATTTATTCTTCTCCTACCCCCTTAACCCCCCATGTTGCATCTCCTGGCACAAAAACAGACACATAGATCAATGGAACAGAATAGAGAGCCCAGAAATAGACCCTCAACTCTATGGTCAACTCATCTTCGACAAAGCAGGAAAGAATGTCCAGTGGAAAAAAGACAGCCTCTTCAATAAATGGTGTTGGGAAAATTGGACAGCCACATGCAGAAAAATGAAATTGGATCATTTCCTTATACCACACACGAAAATAGACTCAAAATGGATGAAGGATCTCAATGTGAGAAAGGAATCCATCAAAATCCTTGAGGAGAACACAGGCAGGAACCTCTTCGACCTCAGCCGCAGCAACATCTTCCTAGGAACATCACCAAAGGCAAGGGAAGCAAGGACAAAAATGAACTATTGGGATTTTATCAAGATCAAAAGCTTTTGCACAGCAAAGGAAACAGTTAACAAAACCAAAAGACAACTGACAGAATGGGAGAAGATATTTGCAAATGACATATCAGATAAAGGGCTAGTGTCCAAAATCTATAAAGAACTTAGCAAACTCAACACCCAAAGAACAAATAATCCAATCAAGAAATGGGCAGAGGACATGAACAGACATTTCTGCAAAGAAGACATCCAGATGGCCAACAGACACATGAAAAAGTGCTCCATATCACTCGGCATTAGGGAAATACAAATCAAAACCACAATGAGATATCACCTCACACCAGTCAGAATGGCTAAAATTAACAAGTCAGGAAATGACAGATGCTGGCGAGGATGCGGAGAAAGGGGAACCCTCCTACACTGTTGGTGGGAATGCAAGCTGGTGCAACCACTCTGGAAAACAGCATGGAAGTTCCTCAAAATGTTGAAAATAGAACTACCCTATGACCCAGCAATTGCACTGCTGGGTATTTACCCTAAAGATACAAACGTAGTGATCCGAAGGGGCACGTGCACCCGAATGTTTATAGCAGCAATGTCTACAATAGCCAAACTATGGAAAGAACCTAGATGTCCATCAACAGACGAATGGATAAAGAAGATGTGGTATATATACACAATGGAATACTATGCAGCCATCAAAAGAAATGAAATTTTGCCATTTGCAACAATGTGGATGGAACTAGAGGGTATCATGCTTAGCGAAATAAGTCAATCGGAGAAAGACAACTATCAGGCCTATAATTTTTTATTTCATTCATTAGGAGAGCTAGACACACAGACACATTTTAAAACAGTCCTGCCACAATATCCTATTTTATCACTTTCTTATTACTGCTACAACTACCATATACTTAGTGGCAAAAAAAACCCTACAAATGTTTTTTCTCAAAGATGTTAAAAGTCAGGGTGCCTGGGTGGCTCAGTGGGTTAAAGCCTCTGCCTTCAGCTCAGGTCATGATCCTAGGGTCCTGGAATCAAGCCCCACATCAGGCTCTCTGCTCCACGGGGAGCCTGCTTCCTCCTCTCTCTCTGCCTGCCTCTCTGCCTACTTGTGATCTTGTCTGTCAAATAAATAAATAAAATCTTTAAAAAAAAAAATTTTAAAAAAGATGTTAAAAGTCTAAAAAAAAAAAAAAGATATCAAACAGGGCTGCGTTCCTTCTCAAGGTTTCAGAAGGAAATCATTCCCTGCCTTCTTTAGTTTCTTGAAGCTATTGGCATTCTATGGCTCTAGCCCCCTTTTCTACCTTCCAAGCACACCACTCCAGGCTCTGGCTCCTTAGACACATCTTTCTCCAGCTCTAATTATTGTTTCCTTTTTATAAGGGCCCTTATTGTTATATTGGGCCCACACTAATCATACAGCATAATCTTTCAATCTTAAAATCCTTAATTTAAGCACATTCACAAAGCCCCCTCTGGCATGAAAGGTAGCATTTTCAGAGATATCAGGAACTAGGATATAAACATTTTGGGGAGCCATTATTCAACCTACCACATGTATACATATTCTGATTTTCACCAAATTTTTGGGTTCAACCTGTATCACTTTACAGGCTTTGCCTTTCCACATTATAATATGTTTTAAAGCCATAAATTTATAAGCACATCTCTGTTATGGAACTGTTAAATGCACCTCTCAAATTATATTTTATGTACACATTTCCAAATACTTCCCATAGGGTTACTTAAACAGAGGACTTTAATATCTTATTTGAATTCATTTATGCAGGTTTTTTTCACCTTGAAAATTCATCTAATTCTCTTTGAAACCTTACCAAATATTTTAAAAATACATTCTTTTGCATCACCCCCAAATCACTTTTCCATTCATCATTGCCTACTACAGAAATTACTGCAATCTTCCATCAACTGTTTAAAAATTCTAATGAAATAAGCAGAAAATTCTCCCTTGAATTAAACTGTAATGTTGAAACCAAATGATTCCTAATTTTTGTAAGACCCTGAAGTACCCAACCAGGGCATGCTCCATTCAGAAATAATTTTTGTGATTTTTCCCATTTCTTCTAGAAAATGCTTCAACCAAACATAATGCTTTATTAAGATACAGTAATTAAAATGAAATATATGAATGACAATACAAAAAATATGGGTCCCTATAATTTCCTCCGTTGCCTTCTTTGTGTGCAAATTGTGGTATATGTAGGTAAAAGAATTTACCATTAACAGCCAATATTACCTTACAAGGACCACTTAAAAGTAAAGGCAAATCACCTATAATTTCCAAATCCTGACTAACACTTGTTTATTAACTAAATATACACCTTGGGCAAATTCATAAACATTCATGATGCTTTATCACCACATATTAAATCCCAACTTGCAGACATTGAGAATTTAAGATCTGTGTCATAGGTAGTTGAGATCAGTACTCGATTTGTATCTACTCTTATTGGTCTCCCAGCACAGAGAAACAGCAGTGGCATTGATTAGACCACACACATGGGCCAAGAATAATATTTGTAGCATTTAGATGAAGAAGTATGCCTGAAGGCATAATAGCCCTAATAGCATTGATATGGTCCTTTTCACCCTCAAAGGGTTTTCAGAGTGTAGAAAAAAAAAAAAATCAAAATAGTACACACCTTGGTACTGACTCTCATGACCATAAGGAGAGAACTGGGGTATTTAATTAGATTGACTGATTCTAGAAATATTGCCAAGCATTTTTCTAGATGTAGATGTAGGCTATTTTATTCTCTACTCTTTGTTCTCTGACAAGTTCTTATGTTTGCTAAAATCCTCAGATAGGAGAATAAGGGGAACTTCCGTTCTAGCTCTGGCACTATCTTAGCATTAGGAGCAAATGACTGAGCCTTTTTCTGTGTAAAATTAAAATACTAGGGCAAAATATGTCTGCTATTTTCTCTGACACTTAAAAAAAAAATTCTATAAGCATAGAAATGAAGCACTGGAAGGAAAAAGAAAAGCTCATCTCGAATTGATCAGAAAAGCCCAGACACATGGTAATGTGACTTGACCATCAGTCTAATTAAATATCTGCATTAGTGAAAATTACCTAATCTAAAAAAAAAAATTTTTAATATGATTTTTCAACTCTTGGATCCTAACCATTTATTATGTTGTTAGAATTGAATTAAAACATTTCCTCACCTGACAGTAGACACTATAATACTCTCAGTGAAGAAAGATAACAGTAGTTAATTATGTAATAACTGTATATAAGAACAAGTTCTATTTGGTGAGACACAATTAGCGGTTTTAGATGAAAACTGCTTAATTCAACCAATAGTTATAGGAGCTAGGTCATTTTGAGGCGGAGTTGTTCTGATGAAATAGAATAGGGAAATTTGGAGGCTCTATACAATTAATTTTAACAAAATTATTTGTATTTTTCAGATACAGTATGTAATACTTTGGAGAAATGTTTCCGTTTTCTGACCAACTATTATCAAAGTCTACTAATGTAGTGCTACAAACAAACACCAAAAATTGTAACTAATCAAAAGTGCTATACAGCTTCTTGTAGGGACTTTCATGTTAAATCAATATCCTTTGTCTTCTATTCTAAAACTCTTCTGTATTTAGACAATCCAATGTCCTATTGCCTTATTATTGAATCATTCTCACATAAAACGATGGAGGTATCGATGGGGCAATCCAAAGAGTCTGATAAAACGAAGATGAATCGGCACTAAATACGAATCAGAAGTTCACTAATTTGAAACAAAATTAAGTATTTCTCAATTCAAAATATGGACAAAATTCAGTAAAATATTCTTGGATTCAGCAGCACTGTAGCTATTTTTAAATGTACATATTTTAACAGCCAAATCAGCATGAAATCATCTGAATATAGGAATTACCACAACCATAACTAACTTTGGCTATTTAGACATGAGATTATCTATCCATAACTAACTTGCACCTACTGGGACTTGGAGAGTTTAATGACTTTTTGATCAATTACATAATGCCTAAGGTTGTTTTTCCCCATAATTTAGTACTCATCTCTTTTCTTTTTATCCTCTCATGAGTAAATGGTACCAGGCTTTTGATCTGTATATTTCCATCACAATAACATGGTAGGGGAGGAAAGAAATCTCTTTTTGCAGTATTCATTGCCAGGAATTTATGAATGATGTGCTAATTTTTGTAAGTGTGTCTAAATACAGTAAAAGTGTCATTTCTTTTGAATATCTGCACAAGATAAAAATATTTTTAAAAACCCGCAATATTTTCACTCTCACTCTTTATCCATGCATTACAAAGGCATTTTTTCTCAAACTTATTCTAGAAACTTAGCTCACAATATTCTTGTAAAGAAGGCAAACAGAGCTATCATTCTGGGTTTATAAATTCTCACAAAGAACCTCTGGCTTTCTACCAGTCAGAAACTATTTCTTATTGTATTTAGTGGCCGTCCATCTTAACAAGTTCTGGGAAAACTTTCCAAGAGGGCCCTCAGGGTATGTACCACCAAACAGTAAGATTAGATATTTGTTTCTTCATTAAGAAAAAATACAACCAGGGGCGCCTGGGTGGCTCACTGGATAAGCATCTGCCTTTGGCTCAGGTCATGATCCCAGGGTCTTGGGATTAAGCCTGGCAGCACTGGGGTCCTGCTCAGTGGGAAACCTGCATCTCCCTCTCTTGCTGTGTTTCTCTCTGTCAAATAAATAAATAAAGTCTTTAAAAAAAAAAAAGAAAAGAAAACCACATCCAAAAAATACATCAAATTTTGGATAATCCATAAATAGTAATAAAAGACTTTTCATTTTTATCAAATATTAAAATACAATTGATTACACTTCACTAGAAGTACCAACTGAGAATATTTTTTTTTAAAAATTCTGTAATTAAGGAATGACCAAAATTTCTGATAAGGAAGCAAAATTACCAATTGTGCTAACTACAAATTCATTCATGGGATTTCATCTCTGTTACTTCTTATTATGAAACTGGATTCCTTATTGGATTCTAGAGTGAATTTGGAATCCAGCTTAAATTCTGCCAAAAAGTAGTGAAAGCAGAAATTGGGATTTTATTTTTCTCACCTAACTCAAAAAGTCAAGGAATTCTATGTCATATTAAATGCAATATAAAAATAATAAAATCTCTATATTAAAAAAATCATGATTTACAGAGTTAAAATTTAAGCATCCATTTCCTTTTTTCTTTTTTGTTGTGTCTTATCAAATCTCAAAGACTTCATACTGGGTCCTTTTAAAAAAGTGTCAGAAATGAAATCCTCTGGTTTCAGAAGTGAAAACAGTATTTATCCATTCATTAAACACCGTAGTAGAATCATTCTTCCATTTAATTAAATACTTTCAGAGGCTACCATGTGCCAGGCACTATTTTAATTGCTGGAAAAACAGCAGTGAACAACATAAGCAAGTCTCTTTCTTTCGTGAAGCTTACATTCAAAATGCTATTGATTTATCTATAAACTGTTAATTTAATGATCAGAGGCCATGAAGAATAATCATACCATTAGCTCAAAATACTCCATTGGAATCATATTATTGTATCACATTTGTCTTTTCAACCCATTCTAAGGCGAATTCCCCACATCAGTTACATTAATTAATTAATCAAGCCCATTTACTCCTTGGAATTATATATATGAATATAAAATTAACGTAAATTTGAATGTATCTACGTGTTTATATATACATACTTATATGTCTATATTTCTATTTTTTTTTCATCTCATTTGAATGTCCTCCCATATCTGTATTCTAAAATGTAAGCTGAAGGCTGTGGAAACAGAAAGAAGGCTGTGAATGACCATATGGAGTCAAGGAGTATTATGAAAGAATTTAAATGAAGCTTAAAATGGGAATTTTTCCATCAGACAAAAGAGCAGGGACTATTTGGACTAAGGGGAATGTAAGAACAATGACTAAGTGCAAAGAAAATGTTATATCACTCTCAGTGATGTTTGCATAAAGGATATGTGTTGTGGGTGAAAGCAGCAAAGAAAACTGGAGTAAGAGTTAAAAACCAGATTAATGCTGTATCGCTGATTTTATAACTAGGATAGTTTTTATTGCTGGTGTTATTATTATTATTAATATTTTATTTTGGTGCAAATCCAGTGCCTCAAGATAGATTCTTAGGTTTTGAAGACAGTGACCAGTCTTCTACAATTCTATGCCCTAACTCCCAATGCAAGCAATCCTACATGTTTGTGATTGCTATTGCTTTTGCTAACACTACTACTATTGGTGTTGATGGTGCATGGTAAATGCAATATTGTTTAATAACAATGAAGAAATCTATAAAAAATCTATAGAAATCCTAAAAAAGTAAGATTACAATGGCTTGGTAGAAATTGCTTTCAACTGGGACTTGAATGATAGTATATAAATAGGTAGAAAATAAGAGAGAAAAGGAATTTTAACCAAAAAAAATGTCCAAAGGCTTAGATATGGAAAATATCAAAAGCGAGTAAATTACATGGAAATTAAAGATACTGTCTTCTGAAGTGCTTGAACTAATAAATATTTGGGTAATAAATTTAAATAGTTATGTTAGATCCAAAGTACTAAGGATTTTGTTAATTAGACTGAGATTAAAATGTATTCCAGGCAAGAAAATACATAAGCATATGCACATGTGACCATATACTTATATCTCTATAAAATATAGATATATAGTCTATTTACACATTTATAAAGAAACTACCATCATGAAAGTGGCATAGTAAGAGGTTGTCTCTGCCAACCTGTGTATGATATCTGGGATAGGAAAGAAATTGCTGGATAATAGGAGATGGTAAGAAACCATGAAGTCATTGCTTTTCATAGGAATAAAGGGAAAGATAATAAGGTAGTGATAACTTGTTTTGTCTTTTCTTAAATAAGTTGTCTTCTTTCTCTAAGGGAATTACAATATTATAACTGCTCAAACTCAAACCCTACAACTATACCCCCAGTATGCCTCATTTACGTTATAAAAAATAAACACTACCCAGTTGAAAACGTCAAGGATATCCAAATATTAAATTGATCACAAATTAATTAGTCACAAATTAAATAGTCACAAATATCCACCAAGTCATTTCTAACAAGTTTTTTTTTTTTTAATTTTTCCACATATTTATTAAAATGCCACCAAAGTTCAAGGCCATGCAATCTTGCTGGTCATTTTAAACTGCCACTAAATGCTACAATGTTGCCTTCAAGCCTCTTAGCCGGGCATACAAAGACCTTGACCCTGCGCTTCTGGTATCACACCTTATTTCACTACCCTATTGGATGCATTTCTTGCCAGCCATCTAGATTCTGATTTCAAAAGTCTAGAGGTCAATGGTAGAGACAATTTCTGCAGAGATATCAAAGAGGTTGGGAACTGAAATTAATTTTTAGAGTTATTTACAAGATGGCTAGTGGTTTTAGGTGAGAAAAAGGAAAAGAAAAAGAAGCATGAATATTATCTCCAAATATGTAAAGAATAAAAAGAAAATTAAAAGTAAGCTGTATACACAAGAGATTATAATAATGTGTAATTATGAAAGAGAAGTAAAGACTCAGAACTCTGAGTAGGAGGAGGCAGATAAAAAAGATTGGTTGAGATAATTTACATTATAAAGAGCTAAAATGGCCAACACTCATACACAGCTTATATAACTCTATTCTGAATTCACTAAAATATATTAAACCCTCACATAAAATGACTGTTGTAAATCTAAAAGTACCCTATGAAGTAGGTACCAGTATAATGCCCATTTTACACATGGGAATACAGAGGCAGGCAGAGGTTAAAAATGGTGTTGGAGTTGATCAAACCCAGAGAATCTGGAATAAGAGTCCACATAATTAACCACTGATACCACCATACTATAATACACAGGTTGCGTCTATAAGAGGCAAGAAAATTTGGAATACTTAGGTACATTCAGATATGTATAAGTTGTTTTACATTTCTTAAAGAAATCCTACATTTAACATTGTAACATTGCTTAGGTTTATCATATGAGTTAGATTAGTCAATGCCCATTTTGTTTCTAAATCCTAAGATAAATGGTACACACACAATCTTTGGTCAACATACAAAAGTTTTTCTTCTCTCCCCCTCCCCCATTTTGGGACACCAAGTATTAGGATCAATCACTCCTTAAAATTTGAGATACTCTAACAATTCTTATTTACAAGGGTTCGTTGAAGACTCCTTCCTAAATCTGAGCAGAATTATAAGATGCTGACATTAAATGAAATAAATACATTTGAGTTAGGAAGAAAATGTATATGAATCAATTATTAGGTAACCATAAGGCACGTAACAGGGTATTTTTGCTTGTCTTCGTAGCAATGGGAACTGATTATTCATGATCTTTTCAAAACTATCTTGATTTGTTTTAATAATTCCAGTCGCATAGTTCAATCTGTATGCAATATGTCTTTGTTAGACCACTTTCTCTTATGTTCGCATTTACCAAAAGGAAAGCAAAATGATCAGGATGAACAATATTTAATTGATCTAGGTAAAATAAATACCCTAATGTTTTTAAAAAATAGAAAATATGCTTACATTATGAGAGTTTCTGTCATGTTTGTAGCTATAGTAATATAGTGTTTTATTTCATTTATTGTTTTGTAATGCTGATGGGTTGCAATAGCTACTTATTTCCTAGTTATCAAAAAATAATCTCTCTCTTCAGAAAAACTTGCCAGTAATTTCACAAGATGTTCTGACATCAAGTCTTTGTGACTATTACTGTAATATTTATCTATATAAAATAGAGCTTAAAGAAAAACAATTAGGGGTGCCTGGGTGGCTCAGTCATTTCAGCATCTGCCTTCAGCTCAGGTCATGATCCCAGGGTCCTGGGATGGAGCCCTGCATCAGGCTCTCTGCTCAACAAAGAGTCTGCATGTCCCTCTCTTTTCCCAAACTCGTGTTCTCATTCTCTCTCTCTCTAAAAAAAAAAAAAAAAAGATAAATAGGTAAAAAGAGTCCTTTGTCTCCCCAAAATTCTTTAAATTATTCTTTGAAAGTAATTATTTTGAACTTCAGAAATGTTACCATTAACATCATATAGTGCTTATACACAGTCAATATGAATATTACGAAGAAAGTTCTACATAGATGTTATCAAACAATCTGAATACAGGTTTTCTCTGGATGATTAATTCAATAAAAAGTCTTTATGATATATAAATGATACACTAAGTGGGGAACATTGTGAAGAAAAAAAAAAGAGGAGATTCTAGAGAGAAGTCTGAGACTTTATTGAACTTTAGTACTATGTCTATAAAATTGTCATAATAATGATGCCAAAAAAATAAGATTATGGAAAATATATGAATCTATTGTTTTTATAATATTTACTAATATTTTTCTTAAATCTTTGCAAAGAAAAACAAACACAGAGTAGAATTCTCTATTTCTGTCAGAAGAAATATTAATTTATTATCTATTAGTTTATAATATAAAAACATACTTCAATTAAATGAGCTCTTTCTGTTGTTATTCAATACATATTTCCAGCAGCTTTTTTTGAGACACATTAATGTTAAGGTCAGACCTTCAACTACCATGTCCATAGATCCCCAGCCCCTTTTAAAGCTATGGAATGTCAAAAGACATCACACCAAATCTGAAAATCACAATTCAAAAGCTTATTACTCACCTAGGCATGTGTAAATCAAGAAGTGTCTTTGGGGGAGGGAGGAGTACCACCATGAGGAGGGCTCTCAATTCTGGGAGGAGAGAGAGGAAAGATAAAAGACGGAAAGCCTGGTCTCAAGAACCATTTCTGGTGGCCCATCTCACTGTGGTGTGTTTGGGGTGGTAGTGAGGAGAGAAAGATGAAAGGAATCTGATGGTTGCCTTGTGTGGCAACTTATAAAGTACAATAGAAGCAAGTAGGGCTGAGGCTGTTGTCTATCATCTGCCCAGACCTTTATTAATTGTTCATCCAAATGTCATTTCACTGTGAGTTACTTATTGCTTCTAAAATTATTTCTCCACAATTAAAGTATCAAAAGTATATTCACTGTACCATATACAAAAACTTAACAATTTTGAAGTCAATAATGCTTGTCAATATACTGGCTTATTGATTTTCTGATAATTTCAAGTTACCACATTATTTATACCATTAGCACATTCTAATACTCCACTATAAAAATGAATAATGTGGAGTAATTAATTTAAAAATGCAAATGACCAATAAACAGGAAAAAAGTGTTTTGCTTCACATAGACATAAGCAGCACTCATCCAGTTGGCAAAATTAAAAATAATCTAAAATCATCTTATATTGGGGCGCCTGGGTGGCTCAGTGGGTTAAAGCCTCTGCCTTCAGCTCAGGTCATGATCCCAGGGTCCTGGGATTGAGCCCCACATCGGGCTCTCTGCTCAGTGGGAAGCCTGCTTCCTCTCTCTCTCTGCCTGCCTCTCTGCCTACTTGTGATCTCTGTCTATCAAATAAATAAATAAAATCTTAAAAAAAAATAAAATCATCTTATATTATTAAGGGTGTGAGAAAGCCAATACTTCCATAGTTCATTTGTAAAATCATAAGCTTTTTTGTTTCATTTTGTTTGTAAAGATTTTATTTATTTATTTGTCAGAGAGAGAGCACAAGCAAGGGGAGGGGCAAACAGAAGGAGGAGCAAGCTCCCTGCTCAGCAGGGAGCCTAGTGCCCTCTGGATGCCAGGACCCTGAGATCATGACCTGAGCCTAAGGCAGATGCTGAAAGAACTGAGCCACCCAGATATCCCTACAAGCTTTTTTGAAAAGTAAGTTTATAATATTTAAGTTTAAAATGCACATATCTAGATAAATTTATCTTTACCACTAGATAAACATAAATTAATGCTTACTCTAGTAAGAGGGAAAAATAAAGAGATAAGTGGGAAACAATAAAGAAAGGGAGAGAGAGAAAGGAAAGAAGGAAGAAATGGAGGTTGAAGGAGGAAACGTGCAATCTGGATGACATAGAGGAGTCACTGTATATCCATCCTACGGAAAACACTACAACTGCTAAACAGAACAAAGTAGGTTACATGAAAATACTGACTTGGAAGGGTCTGCAAAAAATGTTGAGAAAAAAAGAAAGAAGTCTGGAAGATTTGGAAACATCAAGTTGAAGAGTGAAAATCTTTCTCAATTCAAAAATATGATCCAGGCTAAGTAGAGTAATTATCAAGGAAAACTGCCAGCTAGCCAACTTGATTGAACTTGACTATATCTTTGTTGTAAAAGATGTATGATCTTTTTATTCAAACAGATGTAGAACTTTCGCTTTGTGCCAGGACTACTAGGCATTTTACATGGATCACTTAATTTAGTGTTTCATAAAACCACCTGAATTAGATACTATTATCCCATAGATGAAGTAAAAATTCCTAAGTAAAATGTCCTTTGTCATTCCACTTGTGTGCATGTAGTCTGACTATAGAGATTTACTCTTAACCTCTATGCTATCTTGACTCTACAGATCTTTAATTGAGTGACTTGTGTACACAGTGTGTGTGTGTGTGTGTGTGTGTGTGTAGGAACTCAGCCTATGAATATATAGATATTCATACATACGCATACATTCAAATGATAATAGTTTTCTGTACTCCATATAAATACAATTTTTTTAAACCTGAGTTCTAGAAATAATAGAGCAGAATAAAATTAAATATGCCTACCACAACCATATTTTTTTTAGCAATAGCAGCAAGAAATTTTGTAGCTACATTGTGTCATCTGAAAAATCATTGTTATTTGGCAATTCCCTGTAAAGTGAGAAGAGCTGCGAGGCAGAGGAGGGTAAGTGACTTGTCTGTAGTCACACAGTCACTGCCTAACACTGGGGATGACAACTCACAAGTCTCAGATCTCTACTGAGTTCACCAGATCATGGACATTTATACAGTGAACTTCAGAAGTTAGAAACCCTTTCAAGTTCCTATTTGAACAAACTATATTTTCCAACAGTTCTTTTCAAAGAACAATGCTAGAAACCTCAAATACCTCAGCAACTTGCTTTTTAGAAGAGCAAATCAGAAATGTCAGGTGTAGTGGATGAGAAGGTCCTGCTGTAGTGTCCTGGGGTTTGCCCTAGTTATTTTCAACTCGTCTAGACTGAGACGCTCTACTTCGCAGTGGTATCTGCATTTCATTAGCTTTTTTTTTTTTTTTTAAGGGTATCCATATATAAATCTTGCTATCTGAATTACATAAAGCTGACCAAGTTTTCCTAAACTCTAAATGAATTTTCTCTGCACAAAATTACTATAATTGAATTCATTGGGGTTCAATTAGAAAAATAGAAAAAAAAAAGCATACTAGATATTTCAACAGAGGGAATTTAATTTAGGAAGTTGTTTACACTGGTGTAGGCATATTAAGTTAGATTAAAAAAGGGAATATTGAGGTAACTCAGGGACAAGAACTACATAAGGAGCTGTCATCCCTACATCAAAGAAAGGGAAAATTGGGGGATATCAGAACCAGGAACTTGGTTGCTGCTGGTATGTCAGAGGCTTGGAGAGTAGCTCTGATGGAGTGTGATGAGATTGGATTCGGGAATGCCTACAGAAGTTGGAGGTTGGAAACAACTGCTATTGTGGAGACAATAATGACTAGGGAAGCAATGCTTGGTACAGCAAACAAATGAGAAAGATAACTCTTCCCTCCAATGCCTCCCAACCTCGCTTTATTGCCTTCAGTTGATGGAGTCTGATGGAAATCCATTGAAGGAGAGGGGAGCATTTTCTGGGTCTCAGCCCTAGCATGGCAATACTGACAATAGTAAGGTGGAATTCCAGTAGAAACAAAAGTTTAATAGCTAATTTCCCTTTAAAAACACTATGTTTCTAGACTTCTGGGGTGTGTGTGTGTGTGTATAGGGAAGGAAGTGAAGGGTACACACCTATTATGTGCAGGTTGTCTATAGGTTTGAATTGTACAAGAACAATAAACATCTCTTAGTAACTGGTTTTTGACTTTTAGTTGAAAGTCTTTCCATGGTTGACTTGTATATGCAGTCAAATGCTCTATCACTGAGCTATACCCCCCTGACTTGTATATGTAATAATAACTTACTCATGTGGCCACCAATTAATGAAGCTGTGTATGTAATGGAAACAGTTTCAGCTTTAAAATAGTACCAAACAAACTTAAATTCCAGATCCACCACTTTCTAGCTGAGTAATTTGGAACAAGCTACTTACCTCTTCTTAACCTCTTTTCATTTCTATAAAATCAATTTGGTACCTATTTTTAAGTTGTTACAAAGATCAAAGATACCATATTTATATAATCTAGCCAGTGCCTCTTACACCGAAATGCCCAATTACTTATTACTTATTATTATTACTGTAGATACTAGGCACTTCTATTTGAATAATCTTATTTAGTCTTCATAAAATTTCAGTAGAAAAGAAGAAATCAAACTCTATTGAATACTTACTATGCACACAACACAGATTGAAGATTTATAGACATGATCTTTTTAATAGCTATGATATATATGGTCTTGTTTTTCCAAAAAAGAAAAATTAGATTTAGACAGTTGAAGTGATATGCAATTCTGCATGGTTATCATTCGAAGCCGTTGTGGTTTTGTTGTGATGGTGGTCATTGTGTTTTGTTTGTTTTCTGATTGTTTTTATTACAGGTCTAGAAATAATATATTTACCAGTTTCATTGTCATGAATTTAGATGAAATGGATGGTGTACAACCAGTATATTCACTTTTTCATTCTGGTCCAAACATACATTTTATTTGCTTTGTTTTTCTTGCTGCTATTGCCGATATTTATCTTCTCTCTTGGTAGCTCTACCATAGACTTCCTTGGCCACCTCATCACTACTTATTTAAAAAGAAAACAACTCCAATTACTGATACATTTGGGTTGGTTGCTTTTAGGAGTATTTGCATTTTTTTCCCCAAATCTCAAAATTCTTCTATCCTTAGAAATTTATTTAGCCCATCAGAAAGTATAAAAAATAGGCCTTTATGTTCAATTTTTGTAGGGAATAGCCATTGAACATATTTTATTTGTGAGCTAATTCAGAAAAGCAGGTAAAGAAGTAGGGATGGGTTTTAGAAAATTTGCATCCTTGGGGCGCCTGGGTGGCTCAGCGGGTTAAAGCCTCTGCCTTCGGCTCAGGTCATGATCCCAGAGTCCTGGGATCAAGCCCCGCATTGGGCTCTCTGCTCAGAGGGAGCCTGCTTCCTCCTCTCTCTCTGCCCACTTTTCTGCCTACTTGTGATCTCTGTCAAATACATAAATAAAATCTTAAAAAAAAAAAAAGAAAGAAAGAAAGAAAAGAAAATTTGCATCCAGCTCTCAATTTTGCTGTTTTATCATTAATCCGTACTTCCAATAAATAAAATACTTTTTTTTTTTTTGGATTCTCTTTCTACTTTGCAAATGTTTCTTACTTTCTTTGCCAGGTCTGGGGTACATATTTTTATACAGTATCAATAAGCAAAGACTGTGGTAACTTTAAATCAATCTTTTATTGAAATCCTTTTTAGTGTTTTGATTGATGACTTAAATTGTGGTATATGTACACTTTAATTTTCATACAAATTATTCAGAATAGCTGAGCATTTCTCCTTTTAATGCAATATGTGTCCTTATTATAATTGAATGGACAAATACATTAGTGTTTTAAGACATCAAACAATATTTAATCCATTTAACTATAATTGTGGAGGAGTGTTGATAACATGGATAGAAGTTAGTTTAAAACAAATAGTGAGGGGCACCTGGGGGGCTAAGTCGGTTGAGTATCTGACTCTTGATGTCAGCTCAGGTCATGATCTCAGGGTTCTGGGATCCAGCCCTGTTTTTTTTTTTTTAAAGATTTTATTTATTTATTTATTTGACAGAGAAAGATCACAAGTAGGCAGAGAGGCAGGTAGAGAGAGAGGAGGAAGCAGGCTCCCTGCTGAGCAGAGAGCCCGATGCGGGGCTCGATCCCAGGACCCTGAGATCATGACCTGAGCCGAAGGCAGCGGCTTAACCCACTGAGCCACCCAGGCGCCCTCCAGCCCTGTTTTGTTCTCTGTGCTCAGCAGAGAGTCTGCTTGCCCCTCTCTCTCCCTCCACTTATGTTCTCTCTCTCTCAAATGCATGAATAGGCAAATAATCTTAAAAAAAAATCCACAAATGATGAATATCAAGGACTTTCAAATATTTCTGCTGTATGAGCATATTTAACTGATCACACACCTTCCTGGGTAATGAAGATGCCGACAAGATTGTGAACATTCTCAAGGAGATTTATCATCAAGAGAGCTAACTACATCTGAAACTGCTGCTTTGCAGACCAAAATTTCAGCTATTCCATAAAGAATTAGCCATAAAACCGAAACATTAATATATGGGAAGAAGAAGTTCATCATTTTTTATTACAAGCAGTTTCATTTCACCACACTACATAGAATATGTGTACTCCAGCCTTAACGTGAATGAATGAAAGAAGTGAGTTGTGCCATCTAAAATTTTAGAATTTTTTCCCCCTGTAGATCAGTGGGCCATTCATATACTCAGTGACCTTCTCCTTGCTAGAGAACACTCACTACATTCATCATTCAAACTAACAAAAGAATTAATGTTCTTGTACAAAAATATTAATCTTAGTTCACATGGCTGTGCTTCAAATCCACTACTTCAAATCGATATAGAAGTACAGCGGCAAATAGCAAGACTAGCA
Organism: Lutra lutra; assembly: GCF_902655055.1. Taxonomy (NCBI): domain Eukaryota; kingdom Metazoa; phylum Chordata; class Mammalia; order Carnivora; family Mustelidae; genus Lutra; species Lutra lutra. The sequence continues at coordinate 195,225,068 of NC_062279.1, forward strand.
ATTTCTTTCTTTAACTCTTCTAGTAGTTCAAGTAATGGAAATGCTTGAAATGCCTATTAAATACTTGAGTCCATTCTGAAATTTAACATTCAAAAAACATCCTGCCGTCTTTGTTACCATTTTTAGGTAGACCAATACCATCACTCCTGGATCCTGCAATAATGCCTCAACTGGTGTCCCTTTATCCACACTAGCCACATAGCCAATAGCTATAAAGCTGTCAAATTGATCTCTGTAAGGCTAAATTCAGATCATGTCAACCCTCTGTCTAACATACTCATGATATTTTTAATAAGATAACAAAGGCCCAACATGACTTACAAGGCTTTTGATGAATAAAGATGCTTGCTTATTTAAATTGTATTTGTTGTTTGTTAATTGGCTTCTAAATATATTTACTATTGTCAGTTTTATTATAGTAGTACAAATTTCTTTATATGGTATCTACTAGTGTAAGGCCCAAAAAAGGCCTATTTGCAATACTTGAAATTATTTACAATAATAATTTAGAGAAGTTATTTATTCTGTCATTCATTCATTTGCTTATTTAATAAATACGTGTTTTTTTGGTAGGAACTTTGATGAGTATTAGGACACTACAGCATAAAAAGAAGACTCAGTCATTACCTCACAGAACTTAGATACTAGAGAGGGATACAGACAAGTAAAAAATGTTATTATAATGAGCACTGTGGGAAGTAACTACAGTGGTTTGTAAGATAGTGAACCATGGAAACACATGCATTGAACACCTCTTCCAGATTTGGAGAATCAGGCAAGTTTCCCCAAAGAAAATGATTTATAAATCAAGATATGAATAATGTCTAGACATAAGCTATTTAAAAGAGTTTAAAGAATCTCTTATGGCCCAAAGAACATTATATGTGTGTGTGTGTGTGTGTGTATGTGTGAGAGAGAGAAAGAGAGTATATGATGTTTCAGTATGGCTGCAACACTAATTATGAAATGAGAATGAGACTTGAGGCTAGTGAGGTAACAGGGACAAATGACATAGAACCAATAAACTATACTGAGGAGTTTGAATACTCCTATCTAACTCCTATCTAACCAAGTGGGGATATTTGATTTATTTATCTAAAACCAACTGGGAATATTTAATAGTTACAATAAAGAGTAATATCATCAAGCCTGCATTTATAAAAGCTTACTTTATTTCCATGGAAACAATGCATTCATATTGTGTGTCAGGGAGTAATAAATGCATTAAGAGGTAACAGTTGTCTCCACTCATATATTTGTGGTTGGGCAGAGACCATGATCCTTAGATATTCCAAACACTTCTGTAAATAAATAAACACTATGACATTCAATGTAATGCAGCCACTATTATGGTTGATGTCAAACGAATTTATGGCTCCTTTCGTCTCAGTTGTTATTCTGAAAAGAGGGGTTTTGGAGGAAGTACCTATGATAGATAGATCAATAGATAGACTATATACGAATATATTCTAATTCTGTAAGATGGACTTGAGAGAGACACAATTTAATTGTTTTTTCTTCAAGCCAGAAGTTGATAAAATCTAGAAGACTGCTAAATCTTGCTAAATGTTATTTTTCCTTAGACAAACTTAAATCAAAAGTGTACATCCATGGGGCACCTGGGTGGCTCAGTAGGTGAAGTGTCTGCCCTCAGCTCAGGTCATGATTCCAGGGTCCTGGGATCAAGCCCAGTGACAGGCTCCCTACTCGGCGGGGAGTCTGCTTCACCCTCTGCCCTCCCTTTGCTCATGCTCTCTATCTCAAATAAATAAAATCTTTAAGAAAATGTACATTCATGACTCATTTTTGCCCACACAGTTGAAAAGGCTGAATTCTTTGCTACAGACAATCCCATTGACTTGTGAAAAGGAAAAGATTGGACACAAAGTGAACTAAAAAGTTATTGTGAATTTCTGGTATTCCTTGAATAAATTGATCCTTGTCTTGCAAAGAAAAGACAGACAAAGGAAGAAGAGTGATCCAAAGTAATTAAGATAAACTGACAAATATTTAAAAATGACCTCTTAAAAAGGAATAGACATGGGAGACATAATGATAAAAATCAGAATTTATCTAACTTGAGTTTCAAAAGAAAAGAGCAGAAAGAACCAGGAGAAGACAAGATTTGAAGAAACAATGATGACCAATTTAGGAAACGGGCAAGTATCATATATCCTCATCTCACCAATTATAATGTGTTTTAAGAACTATAAATGAAAATAACCTCAACATTACTTTTATCATATGGAAACTTTAAAAAACACAAATGTTAAGAAAAATTGTAAGAGATCCAGAGAAGAAAAGAAGATAATCTTCAAATAAACTAGAATTTATACTGAAAATAGTCTATTCCACAGAATCAGAAGTAAATCCACAGAAATGAAAATTAAAAAAAAAAAAATATATATATATATATATATATAGAGAGAGAGAGAGAGTCAACCTATGGCAAAAGCAGACAAGAATCACAAACCCCACTACCACCAAAAAAAAAAAAAAGAGGGAGAGAGACAAACATCACAGATTACTCTAGTTATTATACCTATCACATTATAATTACTATGAATAAATGAAGTGCAATAGAGAGTCTGGGGAAATAGCTATGTATATATGAGCACATTTATATTACAGTAACGTTATTAGAAGTACATAAAGAGGGTGAGATTACCTTGTAAAGACTGGGGTTATAATGCTCTAACCTGAGAAACTATCAGAAGCCAGGAAAGAGGCCTAGAACAGATCCTTCCCTACTACCCTCAGAGAGAACATGGTCCTTAGCAACACCTTGATTTTGGAATTCTAGCCTTCAGAAATGGGAGACAATAAATTTCTGTTGTTAAAGTCATTGAATTTGTGGTACTTTGTTAGGTCAATCCTAGCAAACTAACACAGGTGTCAACATAGATAAGTTTTAAAAGCATAATAAAAGCAAGGTGTTAATGGGTGCCTAGGTGACTCAGTCAGTTAACCATCGGACTCTTGATTTTGGCTCAGGTCATAATCTCAGGTTTATGAAATGGAGCCTTGCATCTGGCTCCTTGCTCACTCAGCAGGGAGTCTATTTGAGATTCTGTCTCCCTCTCTCTTTGCCCCACCCAAATAAAGAAAATAAATCTTTAAAAAAAAAAAAAGCAAGATGTTAGAATGTACAACATCAAGCATGAACCCTAACATAAGCTATAGGTTTTGGGTGATTATGATGTGTTACTGTAGGTTTGTCAGTTGCAACAAAAGTAGCACTCTGGAAAGTGATGTTGATGATGGGAGAGGTTGTGCATGTGTGGGGGTAGAGGATACATGGGAATCTTTGTACCTTCTTCTCAATTTTGCTGTCAACATGAAATTGCTCTAAAAAATTAACTCTGTAAAAGAAAAATGTCATGTATTTAAATTTTAAAGTAGGTATTTTTTTCATTGATGATTATATTTGCAGCAAAAGTATGAAACACACATACAAACAGTACACACACACTTGAGGGTCATGGTTTCTTCTAGGAAGAAGTTGAAGGAGAAAGAATGGGAATCAATTTAACTATAGAATTTTTAACATCTTTTTCTGGAAGTGAAAGAGAATTTAAACTAATGAGAGGAAATGTTTCTATATATTTCAGCTTATTTTTAAGTACATTAATTCATTTATATACTTTTGCTTTTTTGAATTGGTTCACCATTACAAATTACTACAATTGAAAATGAAACACAGAGCACTATTACTCTACATTTTAATATTCGGTGGACCTTGATCCATAAGCCAGTATTCCATAAGCAAAGCCATTGTAACCATTACATGGAGGGACAGATATATAGAACAATGAAAAAAATCTAGATGTCATTTGTATTACTTGCACATTCAAAGTAGAATGGAACATGTATGATCATGTGAAATATTAGAAATAACAACTTTTCTCCTTCAATTATGAATCATATGAAATTATTAAATTTGGAGGTAATGATTAAAATATGGGTCCAGTGTTTGAATTAAAAATTGACAGTGATAGGGGCGCCTGGGTGGCTCAGTGGGTTAAAGCCTCTGCCTTCGGCTCAGGTCATAATCCCAGAGTCCTGGGATCGAGCCCTGCATCGGGGTCTCTGCTCCGCAGGGAGCCGGCTTCCTCCTCTCTCTCTCTCTGGCTGCCTCCCTGCCTGCTTGTGATCTCTGTCTGTGAAATAAAGAAATAAAATCTTAAAAAAAAATTGACAGTGATATACTAACAAGTCAATATACTTTCCTCAACAGAATGAAGTCACCTATGTATTGATTTCTCCATTTAATTTCCCAGACAATTAATTTATCACTTTCTAACCTCAGAAAAGAATATAAAACTCCTTAAGAAATTCAAAATAGTTGTGACAAAGAATCCTTCAGTACAAATTCTAAGTTACTTTTTTCCTTGTCTGTTCTCTGACCTAAAATTGAAACACAAGTAGTGCTTTGCCTCCTTAAGTATAACTTCATACAATCTTAAAAGTGTATTCATACATGAGGAAAAATATCTTTCCCCTTTTTCACTAATGCCTGAAGCATGAACAGTGAAACCTTATTCCTACTGTAGACCTCTAATGATACTTCAAAGACTTACTAAACACCCCAGAGGCTGTTCAGAAGTGCCCATCCTCCCATGATGAGGCTGGGCTAACAGTACAGGTGGCTTCAGTCATTTTGTATAAGTAGCTTCTTTCTATGAGATATTTTGTATCACATGCATTGACTACTCAATAGTAACTTTAAAAAATTTAAAGAATAATTGAAGAACAAAAAGGAAAACCATATTTGTTCTTAAAGCATTTTCCTAAGTATCTTCAAATCATTTTTTTTTTTAAGATTTTATCTATTTATTTGAGGGAGAGAGCTGGAGCAGGTGAAGAAGGCTCCCCGCTGAGCAGGAAGCCCTATAAAGGTCTGGATCCTGGAACTCTGATGAGGGGCCCATCCCAGAACCCTGGGATCCTGGCCTGAGCCAAAGGCATGTGCTTATCTGACTGAACCACGCAGAAGGCCCATCATATATTTTTTTTCTATAAAATAAAATAATTTGGACAAAATTCTAACAGTACCATTCTACTGCATTTTAATCACAGTTTACAATCCCAAATAGCCATCAAAATAAACACTTTCATTTTTGTTAGCTATTAATTATAGTAGATTCAAGGTGTATTATTTCAAAGTTACACAAAAATATATAAATTTAAGAAGCATAATTCTGGCACCAAATATGACATTCAAAGGATAGAATGACACTTTTTTAATAACTGAATTTATAGCAAAGAAACAACTAAACAACAATATAGAACAAGAATCAAATCAAATGTATTTCTGAGCACGGTAAAATTATTTTATCAAAAGCACTTTTGGCAACTTTTCATAACTATAGTCAAGAGCTTTTAACATTGGATTTTTCTCCCCACTGAGAAAAATCTAGCACTTCTAGCACAATCATAGAAGGCCTGATATTGTGGTCAGGTGCATATGAATAAGCTATTTCAGATGTTCATGAATGATGGCTCTGTGTCTCCAATTAAGAGAAAAGATGAATGTGACCAGGAATGGGAGGAGTCTGAAAACTTGCAGGAGGAAACAGGTACAAAATACTCAGAAAACTGCTGCTGGGAGGAGCTTTATTTTCCCCTTCAGTTTAATTATTATCTTTTTCTCCTATAAGTTTCCAACAAAGTTGTATTATTTTTTTAATTTAATAAAATTTTCCAGCTTGAATCAAGTATGATTGACAGATAAAAGTTGTACATATTAAAAGTGCACAACAATGATGTTTTAATATACATAGATACAATCACCATAATCAAGCTAATTAAATATCACAAAATCGTATAAGTTTGAAAGTTAAAACTCATATCCATTTCTTTAAAATAGTTTTATGGGTGAAGATATTTGAATAGGTGAGTAGGGGAAATCTATCCAGTGAATCTTTTAGAATCTTTAGGATAATGAACTAGAGAGATTTAAAAATAAAAAATCCAAAATAAAATAAAATAAAATAAAAAAATAAAAAATCCATTGAAAGTTTCATGTACCTCTAACATTTATTCAAAATGGTGTTGAAAATATCAATATATTTTTCAGGTGAGATTTTTTTTTTAACCAGTTCATGATTGCTACTTAGTGTAGCAGGAGTTAAAATTTATAATCTATTTCTGTACAATTCTTTAATCCAAGAAAGATTAATAAATACTTCTTTCTACATGAGATATTTAAGTTCTACAATAAATATCAAATAGATTAATATGCTTATTCCTGAAGTATATAAAAATGTTATTTATATAAAAAATTAATGCCAACTTATGAAAACTTATTGCATAGTATTTTTCATCAATTTACACACACACACACACACTGAAACAGTTGGAAGGAGAATAGCTATTTTAAGTAAGCTTGTGACAGAGACAGATCATTGTTTAAAGCAAAGTATATTAGCTGGCTCAGCTGAAACACAAAATACAACAAAATAAATAATAAATATTCCATGGCTGTGGGAATTCATAAATTGAAAAACAGACAGTAAAGTTTTAATGTCTACACTCTCAAACCAATAGTGTCATTTTCCCTGAATGCAAGCAAAAAAACTAAAATGAGTGAGTAATGTTTGTGTTTAAATTGAAAGGAATAAAGCAGAAATAATGAAGAAATTAGAGTGATCTATAGAGTAACAACCAAAAACAGCTTTTTCACTCTATTAATTCTGTATTCTATTTAGCAACTACATATTTTGGGTGTAACAAATTTTTTTTAAACGAAGAAGAAAAAAAAAATCCCCCTTCAGAAAAGAAGAAAGTTGTGCTGAGCTGATCAACATTATTTTTCTTTCCTAGGTTTTCCATTCTCACTGAGTAATAGTTTCCAAGGACTCTTTTCTCCAATCTTTGTCCATATAAACAATGGTTCTACTAACTTAGAAAAAATTTTTAAAAGAAAGCTTGTGGTAATAAATGAGCATAATTTTTTGAACTGTAATGAGAAAAAGAAATGTTTTCTTTTCAAATGCCTTTGCCTTCCAAGTAACTCTTACGCATTAAATGCAATATTGTGTTCCATGGTTAACCATTTTCTGATACTCAAAACAAGCTATTTTTCTCTCTAACTTTTTCTACATCAGCACACATGGAAAATTATATGTATTTTAAAAATCTAATTAAAATAGTAGAGAAAGATAATGTGTCCTTAAATTGTTTACATGTGGAAATTACAATACAAAATTAGTAGAGCAAAAATGTACACAAACACTAAATATTCCACTAAGTAATGAGATTTTTTAATATGTCTGATTTGCCTATTATCTATCTTTCTCTCCAAAATATGTGAAAATATATTGACAATAAGATTTTTAATTTTCTGCTCTTCACATCAATGAATTTTACCTGGAAAAGCACAGAATTTTCAAAAAAAAAAAAACACACCAAGAATTGGAAGAATAATATTTATTAAATTTATTGAATTAATAGTGATGAGGGAACAGAAGGCTGGCTGAGGACAAAGCAAAAGCTGACACCCTCCAACTTTCCCCCACCCCCGCTCCTGGGTGAGAAGTATGTGACATTCTTTAGGAATCTCCCACCCATCTTAATGTTAATACCTTGCTAGAGGGCAAAACAACCTTGGCAACGGCCAGGCCTCCGGTATCTGGTATATTTGTAGGGTCTCTTTAGCATATGAAAGTTCTATTGAAACCTCCCTTTTCCTTACCTCCCCCCAACTCGAGGGTACATAACCTGCCACCCCTCACAACCCGGGGCAGCAGCTCTTTCTGCCCACGGGTCCTGTCCCTGTGCTTTAATAAGCCACCGTTTTGCACCAAAGATGTCTCAAGAATTCTTTCTTGGTCATCGGCTCCGGACCTCACCCTACTGAACCTCAGGTATATTCTAGAACTTCATCAATAGTATCTAAATTCAGATTACCCTGAGTAGTATTCTTACCTCTCAAAAACAGCATGTTTTTTCCAAATACCATCAAATCATAAAACACTCTAGATTGTGTATAGATTGTGTAAACTGACAGGTATGTAAGATGTGGCATTTTCAAGGCAAAAGTTGGCCAAAGTGATTTAAAATTTTTTGAGACTTGAAAAAATTTTGTATTAAAATTTATGTATAGAAAAAAAAAGAATGAGAGAGGGGGGTGGAACATAATGATTTGATCAGCTATTAGGCCATCAAATCGTTACTAATTTTGGTCATAGAATTGTGACTTAAGAACTTGATGTAAGCAAAGCTAAATTCTAGTGGTGGTAACAGCTGTAGGCAATCATTTAAGTAAAAGTTCTCAGGTTGCTCATGTTTCCTGGGCATTTGCTTATTAATGAAAAACTGTAAGAACATTTTTAATCTCATGTATTTGATTACCAAAAAATGGGAGCAATGGAAGTGCTGAGGATAAAAGAGACACAGTTGTTGAGGGAAAAACAGAAAACAAAGTTAACAATGATCAAAAAGGAAAATATTATGTATTCATACGTACTGAAATAACCACATACAGAGCAGTAAGGAACATTCTGAAGGACGAAGAGCGAATTCTGCAGCATGTGAAAAGTATCGGTCTTATGCAATGTTCAATAGACCCTCAGCAAATATGGAAGAAAAGTAAATACTCAAATCAAATAAATGGAAAATCTTTCCGTATGTGTTTAGAAGCTCAGATCAATGTCAGATGTCCACTAGACAGCTATTAGTGCAAGAGAAGGCTAAAACTGGTTTGGTAGGATTTGTTCTATTTAAAAAACAAGGATGATAAAAATCTACACATCTTTATGTTTATGAACTGAATTTGGAAAGATTTCTTTTCCTCTTCAAGGAAAGATCAGATGTCAGAGCCATTCACAAGTGCATTCTTTTCCTACTTAACTGGGTAGCAAAGGCTGCCAAAAGGAGCGTTGGGAGGAGAGAGAGACTTGTTTAAAGGAAACCATGAATCAGTATGAATAACTACTATGCAAATTTGCTTGAAAATAGGGGCAATCAGAGTGAATGCCTGAACAGGGCTCTGCCAGTCTGGCACTGAAAGAAAGACCTCTCAGAAAACAGCAAAGGGAATTTCTATACCAAAGGCAGATCTGCTTAACTTTGGCAGATTCCACAGCACTAATTTCTGTGGTTCCATTTATGAACCTTTCTTTACCCTGTTCTTGAATTTTCTTTTCTCTCGCAATGGAAGAAAAGGAAAAAGTAGTATGAAACACCCTATGGTTCTAAACATTTTGTGGTAGCTGTTCTGTTTTCTGCAATTTGTGAAAGACTAATAAAAAGGGAAAACATGCACTTCGTTTTAGAATCATTGATGAAATGTTAATGCTGATTAGTGTGTCACAAGAAGATTGTATTTTTAACTAATCACGTATGCTGCTTAATTTATGATGGGAGAGCTTGAAGGGAGCCAAGTAATTAATGGGTCTTGGAAATGTTTAATTAAAATTTTAATCAACATAAAAGGTGCATAAAACACAATTATTTTAGTCAAATATGATTCTATCAAAGTATATCAGCTATGAACGGAAAAAGCATGCTAAATAAATACACACACACACACACATACACACATACCACTATTAGTTGATTTATAATATGTCACCTACCCAGTTTATCAAACTTGATTAGTAATAAATGAACATTTTCTTTCCATTTCAAGACATGGAAGCATATTGATATACATGAAATCATTACTTTCTTCCATTCAATCTGATTAAACTGCTCAGTACATGAAAATGTATAACACCAAGAGTTTATCTGCTATCTCACTGCAGCAATAAACATCATACACATTATGAATATCATTGTTTTATTAGGGTCTGATGTAGATCAGTGTAACCAAAAAAGGACAGATAGAAAGAAATCATAACCTTAAAACTGACCTTCAGAATGCACTAATATTATTATTATTCGTAGAGATAGGAAAAACAGACATTTTGATAAGGTGCAGGTGCTTTAATTTGTGAACTAATTTCTTCAGTAAGAATGAAAAGGGGAAGGAGTGCATTGGGAGTTACATGAAAAAACTGCACTGTGTTTGCTTAATGGAATGGAGTCTGGTATCAGCTTGCCTGGCTTGTATACTGGATCATCTGCTTCCAAGCTCTGTGACATAGGCAAGTTACCTAAACTCAGTTTCTTTTACTGTTACATGGGGAAAACACTATGCCTATATCATAGGGTCATTATGAGAATTGAAAGGCTTATTTTATGAAAGCAATATAGTAAATATTCTATAAGTTACATACAAATGATAATGTACTTCCCTCTATTTCTTACACGATGAAATAAATTTCTCCTTGATTTAAGAATATATTCTATCTCTGTGAGCTAACATTTGCTTAAGAATCATTTTTTTTAAAGATTTATGTATTTATTTAGGGGGGAGGGGAGTGGCAGAGGGTGAGGAGAGAGAGAATCTTAAGTAGACTCTGTACTGTGCCTGGAGCACCACGGGGGGCTGGATTCCATGGCCCTGACCCTGAGATCAGGATCTGAGCTGCAAACCAATGGTCGGGTGCTTAACCAACTGTGCCACCCAGGCACCCCTAAGAATCATTTTTAAATACATATCCCAGAAGAAGATCCAAGAACCCATATTTTCAAATCTATGGGGTTTTTTTATGTGCATTATTGTTTTTTCTGTTCAATGAGGAGTCTCATAACTTAAAGTAGTGCTTTCCTAAGCATAGCTCAGCATATATACATCAGAATTAGTATATATAAATTCTTAAAATTACAGGTGTTTTAGCCTACACTACATTTACTCCACCAGGGGGCCTAAATTTTTTGGAAATGCCAGTGTAACATACAAGCGTATGAAATTTAGATTCATTTGTGAGGGGGGTTGCTGAAGAGTGACCTTCTTAAATTAGTTCCTTATAATATGATAAATGACAATATAAACTTTCATTGTAAGGAATTTGTTCACATTTAAATTTTTATTTTCATTTATTTTATCTTAAAAACATTTGAAGCAATAAAGTCGGTTTCATCCTAAGAAATTGTAAGGTCCCTTCAATGCATAGAGAATTAAATAAAATACTTTTATTCTGCTACTAAAGCCTCCCAAATATGGCACCAACACACATTTTCAAGCATTGGCTCTCATTGTCCTACAGAGAGTACCATCAAACAGGACCATTTTAAGTTCCTTATCCACACCACTTCTCTGCTTTTCCTTAGTGTATTTCCACAGATCAGTGTGTTCTTTTCAATCTCAAGATGTCTAGATTCTACCTTTATTTCATGACCTCATTCAAATGTCATCTCCCTCATAAAACCTTTGATTCCCTCATCTCAAATAATTGCTATTGCTTCTGAATGTCCACATTCATTTATTAATCACCTTAATAAAACTACTTACAACTTTATCTTCTAGTTGCTTGTATACATATGTAATTTCTCCTATTAAACCTTATACTCACTGAAGGCAGGAATTAGGATTTATTTCTGTATTTCAAATATTGCCTAGGATAGCATCTTTCTAATGGTAAGTATTCATAATTTTTATAGACTAAATGTATGAACAGAAATAAGGCTAATGTAAATATCATCTCTACATGACTTCGTTCATTTATTTAATCAGCCATTTACTTATAAGATTTATTTATGCCCATTTTACTCTATCTAGGATATGAGATTAATATTGATATTACTATCAAGTGAGTTAACATCTGCATTAATATGAATTTAAATATAATTTGTTCTTCCAAATATTAAAACACTTTTTTTCATTAACTTTAAATGCCTATGCCATGCAATGAAAGTGCTATGAATTTTCACACCTGGCTTTTCATGAGACTAGGAATTAGTCACGTTCCACATTCTAAAACCTGCAAACAAGGTAAAAAAAGGAAACCATAATCAGAAATCTGAATTATGATAGTTCTTGCCTGTGGAGATTATACAGGGGCCAATTATGAGCTATACATCCCCAAGGAATATAAAAATCATGTTCTATACTTAGTTTACTTCCTAATTCATATTGGATCTAGGAATTAAGAGAAACAATGCATCTCACTAATGGGCTTCAGTTCCCATTTTCTGATCTAATATCCACAAATTATCATATCCAACCACTACAATGAAAATTAAAGAAAAAGAAAAAGAACAATCTAAAAAAATTAAGCCAGATCTATGGAAAACTACCTTTCTAATTTTCCTCAATTGTAATATATAATGCACAATCACTGCTCTCTGGGGGATTTTCATATGTCTTAAAATATTTATAAATATTTCCATTTTACCAATTGCACAGTGAAAGTATGAATGATTAGCTGGAGATAGGGCCTTTCCTTCTAATGAGCATGTCAAGTCAACAGTCTTAATTTCAACTAGTCATATTTAGGAGATTTACTTCTAAGGCAGGGTTATTTTCAAATCTTCTTGTTACTTCTCTCATGCAGGAGGATATTATAAGAGGGAAATATATTATTTACCATGACAAAATTTTCCATATATAGGAAAAATAAAATAAAAAGCCAAATTTATCTGTGTATGCCTTTATAGTCTCTCTTTTGTTAGAGTGGGAATCAAAGAAACACTAAACCACTAGAATCAATATTGGGGACTTAGAAATTATGGAAATCTAAGGAAGGAAAATTTAAGAACTAAGGAAGAAGCAATTTATATTCAGTAAACTCGAAAGAAGAACTAGTAAAGGTAAAATATATTTATCTAATCCAACATGGTTAGCACACATACACCAAAAAATTAAGGTGGTTTGGGGCGCCTAAGTGGCTCAGTTGGTTAAGCATCTGCCTTCAGTTTGGGTCATGATCTTGGTGTCCTGGGATTAAATGTCCTCGTTGGCTCCAGGCTCAGCAGGAAGTCTGCTTCTCTCTCTCCCTGTGCTCTCTCTCTCTCACTCTCTCTCAAATAATTTATTATTTGAGATTTAAAAAAAAATTTTTAAAAATAAAAAAGATGGGAGTGGGTTTTGTATCTGAAGCAAATGTTGTGAATAGAAAACCCTACCAAAGTAATGTTTTAAAACAATCCACCCTCCATATGGAATTTTCTTTGAACTTCAGCCTGAGAAATTTGAAAATAATATATTCTTGAACTTTAAATTTTGTTTGTTGCAATATAGTGTCTTGAAAATAAGCATGATTTGATTTTTTAAAAACTATATACACATGCGTGTATATAGATCCTGGTGATTGGAATATATTTAGCAAGATTAAATATGTATGTGGTACAGAAATTAATACTATGTAGTCTATTCTCAAATACATAATATTTCATATTACATTCACATTACTAAATATAAGTTTAACTAACTACTTGACTGGAGATAGCCAGACATGGTTTGAATCTCAGTTCCATCATTAACTATACTACTAAAAATTACTTAGTTTTTTTTATACCTCAGTTTTGTTAGCTTCAGATGAAAACTCCATTTGGGATGCTGGAGAATTAAATAAGTACTGAATGTAAATTATTTAGCCTTGTGTCTGAAACATACTAAATACTCAATAACTTTTAGTTATAAATAATAACTTTTCAAGGTCAATAGCTATGTTGAGTTTATACATAACAAAAGTACATTTAAACAGTTTTAATAATATACAGTTGTTTGAAACATAATACAGTATTACTCATTATCTTCACAGCTAGGTTAAAAAGGAGAAAATAAACTTCTAGGTGTTTACACTACGTTTGTCAAATAACTTGCATTTATTTGAGATCTGGAATTAGTTACTTAAACTAAATATATGTTTCTATATATTGTCTATAATAGTAATTGTCATTGTCTATAATAGTAATGGTGGAAGAGGTTGTGTATGAGCATGAATGTGTGTGTTTGTGTATGCGTGCATGTTCAGTGTGTGTATGTTTGAGATGAAAGAATGGAGGTGAAGAATGAGGTTATACCACAGTGATGTTTTATTATAGATAGTATTTTTCTTGATTTTGTTCTCAGATGTCATATATAACCATTTCACAATAAGTATACCACAAAAAATCATCGATTTACTATCAATGTCATATATTCTATGTGTGATAAAATGTCAACAAACATGGGGGGAAAACCATTAACATTTACTATGAATTTCCAAATGATTGCTACACTCTCATTTATTGATTAATAAATATCTCTGTAATGCTATACCACATTGCTGAATTTTAACATTTTGAGATTTGCATTCATTTATTAACAAACTAACAATTAGCAGTAAAAGAGGTACTGCAAATTTACATCTAGCCATCAAGCTTAGATAAAGTAAGGCTAAAAACTAGATAGTTTGTGGTGAAAAGTTCAAGTGAAGAACAGATCTAGTCACAGTAAGTCAAATTGTATCAATATATCACTATATTCCTCCTTGGCTATACAATTTTGTTGTTTTTATTTTTATGCTTGTTTTATGTTTGTATGTTTTTTTCTGTAATTTATTCATAAACATTAAAACTGTGTCACTGTAACTGATAGGACAGAAAAGTTGTATCATTATAAAACTAAATAAATAATATTACCATTCTTTCATAGACTCCCAATTTGCTGTCACTAACACATTTTTTATATATAGGCTTACTGAACATATAGCAGATAAATTAATGATTCCTCAACACTGTCTTATGCTATTTTTAAAAGTACTTGTTTTATTATATTCTTCATATAAAAATTTCATTAAAATACATCACAAAAGAGCAGATTAGTGGAGGAGATGGAAAATAAAGGCCATTGTGAAACTACGTTGCTCTAAGTCAGACTTTCATAAAAGATATATAAAGTTTACAGCCTCAGACACAAATGGCACATTTAATGGGTCAGACAAAACTTCAACTGACAGCTTCAAAAATGGAGCAACATTTTAAGGAGAGAGACAGAATCTTAAGTTTTAGAATATGAACATAAAAATATTATGAAATATAAGAAGGAACAAAATGAGAACAAAAACTAAAGATGTATTATCATAAAAGAAACTGAGGTCAGGTCCACAGAGACGTAGTGACAGAATATAATTGATCCGCATCATTATGCACTTAGCCAAGTAGATCGTAGCTGTACTGGGGGAATGAAGCACATTCACACCAAAGATGATGAAGAGAGAGTTTGACAGACTGACAGATAGATAAATAGTACAATTTATGCATATTCATCCACGTAACAAGGCAATTGGAGAAGTTCTGGTCTTTTAAGACTAAATCATCTATGTTGATTTCTGAATCATTTTTGATAACTAATATAGCATAGTGGTTAATGGAAGCTTTCTGAAGCAAAATTGCAGGGGTTCAAATTCTGCTGTCTCTATTTACTAGTTGTATGTAAGTAAATTCAATCCTTAATATGCCACTTTTCCCCTCAGTAAAAGAGAAGTGATCTGGATAAAGCTGAAGTAATGTTCATTTAGTGCTTAGAGCAGTTGGAGCATTTTGTAAGCACATCACAGACTTGGCCATCTTGTTGATTACCAATTGCTGCAAAGAAATTTGGTGACTTGGAACAACAGTGATTTACCATTTCTCACCATTCTAAGCATTGTCTGGGTGATTTTTCTGTTGTTCTTTACTGTCCTGGCTACATTTATTTTGCAGAACTGCTGGGCACTAGACTTGTTCCAGATTGCCTCATTCCCAAGTTTGGGCTTCATATGGGAAGGCTGGAGGCTTTTTTCTCCAGAGCTCTCACATCCTCAAGAAAGCTAGAGCAAACTTTCTCAGAACATGATAGTCTCGGGGTTCCAAGAGAGTGGGAGAGAAAGTTGTACATCTGCAGAGGCCTTGGAAACAGATATTACACATCACTTCCAACTGTATTCTTTAGTAAAAAAAAAAAAAAACAAAAAAAATCCCAAACCGACCCAGATATAAGGGTTGGAAAAGAGATTCTATCTCTGATGAGAAGAGTTTTAAGATTTTGTGACTGTGTTTTTATATCCTACCATAGCTGTTATTCAGCGTTCTAAAAAAGTTATGATAATAAATGCAATCTTGAGAATATAAAATTATACTTAATATCCATGAACCATAAGAAAATAATATTTAATATTTTCCCAAAAATGTCAGTGTATAGTACACAAAGATAAGTATCATTTCATATTTTTATTGTTGAGGTTGTAACTAATGTTTATTATTTGACACAAAGAACTCATATTGTGGATGCAAACATGCATATGTAATATTTATTTGCTAATAAGCTGGACAATATTGGTAACACCTCTTTAAATGAACGTAAGATCTGTCAATTACAATATATGTGTTCTTGTGTAATGCAGTTTACTCATTCCATAGCTGAGGCAAAGCCATTGGAAAGTCCTTCAACACAGATAATTCTTTACTCGGGTATGTAATAGTGACATTAACAAGCAAGGAATTCATGGTTTCAATGATATCTGTAAATATTTTTGTTTAAACTGGATTTTATTGATTTAATATGTCACAGTCATGAGTTTGAAACAATTCTATGGAATTTATAAGAAATACCACTGCTGTTAATAAAGAACCTTCAAAGCGATAGGAGGAAGCTCTTTAAGTCAGTATTTGTACTATTAGGAAGGAAAAACATCAAGGAAATTGGCAGAGTGAAATGTGAAGAGGACTGAATAGGGATTCCAGACACCTGTGCTGCAGCACTGGACCTTCCAATGACTGAGTAGCCTTTGATAATTACTTCATTTTCTACAGTCCTCATTTAAACATAAATCATTCAGATATTGTCCAAAGTCATTGTCTGAAATTATTATTATTTTTTTAAAGATTTTATGTATTTATTTGGCAAAGAGATCACAAGTAGGCAGAGAGGCAGGCAGAGAAAGAGGCAGAAGCAGGTTCCCTGCTGGGCAGAGAGCCCAATGTGGGGTTAGATCCCAGGACCCTGAGATATGACCCCAGCCGAAAGCCGAGACAGGGAGTCCTTAGAGGGTTTTGAACAAGGAAGTAATACCTTTTGATATGTTTTAGAAATTCCTGTGGCTGCTATGTGGAAAATAAACCATAGAGGTGTAAAAGGGAAAAGAAATGGATTGATTAGGAGACGATTGTCATAATTTAGTTAAAAACAATGGTGGTTTGGATCAGTGTGTTGCAATGGTGGGAAAAACTGAATTGTAGGTTCATTGAGTTTAGAATGGGTAGGATTTAGTGATGGTTGGATGCAGCTTGCAGGAGGAAAAACATCAACAAGAAGTCCAAGATTATGCAACTCCCAAACATTTCCTGATAATAAATGATTGTAAACAGAGACTTTTTGTACAAGTTGCTTCTCTCCCTTAAGTTTCCTGTCATCAAAGTTAGATACTTAGGATGGAGACATCCTTTCTGTAGCACATCCCTTTCCTTCTAGGCAAGCCATCCCAGTATATTTGAGATTACAGTTGTCCACATGAATTTCCCACATCTTTCTTACCTCTGGGAACAGATAGCATAAATGAGACATGCAAATATGATGGTCCCATAACCACCAGGGGGCAAATAAAGTGGTTTATTTAAAAATATAAAAAAAAGGTGGCACTAAAGCTGAGTGAAACTTGACCCTTCCCTTTTTTTCCCAGGGGACCACACCTATAACAAATCTAAGAATAAATAAATGAATTTGTCTTCCACTCTGTGGGATATACTGGAGAAGAATTGTTTAATGCCAGCCAGTCAGAACAACAGATAAGGAAGTCAGAAAGCACTAAAGAGGTTACATGCTTAGGAAATAAGCCAGAGTCGTTAAGGTGATTGTAGAATGTTTTTGACTGGACTATCTTTTTGACTTGACCTATTTGAACATTGATTGTCTTCACGTCTTTTTTTTTTTTTTTTTTTTTTAATCTGACTTCAACAAAGAGACAAGCTACAGGTTGAAAGACCACATGGAGAAGAGCCCAGTTATCCCAGCCAAGGCCTTCCTAAATAAGCCAGTCTGCTTATCTTCAGATATATAGGACAGCATAGCCAAAACCAACGAGAGTCACTATATTAGGCAGAATTATGGTCCTCAAAAGTTGTCCATGTCCAAATCCCCAGAACCTATGAATATGTCACAGGATATAGCAAAGAGAAATTAAAATTGCAGGTGGAATTTAGATTGCTAATCAGTAGATAAGGATATGATCCTGGGTTATCTGGGGGGGGTTCAGTGTAATCATAAGGGTGCATAAGAGTGAAGAGGAAGGCAGAGGGGAAGTCAGGGGGAAGGGAATGCAAAAAGGAATTAAGCCGCCATTGCTGGATTTGAGGTTGGAGAGTGGCCCACAAGCTGGAAAAGCGGACATCCTCTAAAAGCTGGAAAGACAAGGACATCCATTCTTTCTTATGGCCCCCCAAGGAGAACACGGCTCTCCAGATATCTTGATTTTAGCCCAATGACACTCTAGTGGACTCCAATTTACAAAACTTTATGCTCATAAATTTGTGTTAAGCCACTAATTTTGTGTTAATTTGCTACAACAGCCCCCCGGATAGAGTCACCCTTTCCAAACTGCAGCTGTGTAGGGATGAGTAAGCACTCGGAGGGAAGATGAAACTCCTAGCAGATATATAGACTAATGAGCAAAAGTAGTTATTTATTATGGGTGAAATAGATAAAGAAGATTAATAATACACTTGCGATGAGTACTGAGTAATATATAGAACTGCCAAATCACCATATAGTTAATAGTAACATACAAAATAGTGATTATTTTAAGTCACTGAAATTGGGGACATTTGCTATATACACAGCTAAGCATGTTAGTGAAATGGAATATCCTAACCCTTTTTTTTTTCTTTAAGTTAGAGAACTGAAGGCTCCAGGGCAGAACTTTGAGGACTAAAAATATGCAAATTGATGGGGGTAATAAAATAAATTATAAAATGTACTGCAAAAAAAAAAAAAAAAAGAAAGAAAAAAGACATTGATTTTTCAAAAAAGAAAGACTGGGTATTCCAGGAGCTGGGTGTTTCATGAAGACACTTTAAATATTAATAGACAAACTTTCATAAATCTTTTATGGATTAGAATAAAGAACAGTGCATATGGGTAAGAAACAAATAGTTCTAATCCCCAAATGCATTCCATCCTCTATTGTGCACAGTTTCAGAGTTTTGATGGGATTGACTCTACATCTGGGTTGTCCTTGGGAGGACCAGGGGAGGTCCAGGGGGAATGAGCCAGCTGGTTTATTTCTAACCCCTCATCACAGTGATGGGTTCAATTCCCTCTTTCAAACTGGAATGACGTCTCAGACCTGTCATTGATGGAAGAAGAAAAATTTTCTTTCCTTCTGGTATGATGTGCTACACATATATGAGGTCTGGAATTGCTACAGCCATTTTGCTATCATGGGAGAATTCGATCCTGAGTCAAGGCAGATCCAGAAGAGGGTTAAGCAGTACAAATCTCAGAGAAATAGAGCCAGATCCATGACCAAACTATTCCAGGAACTGGTACCTTTCAATGCTAACCTGTATCCCCTGTATTGTTTAAACTCATTCTAGTTGAATTTATATTACTTGCAGCTTCTTGGCTCTTGTAGAGTCAACTATGAATTTAAATTTCTAATCTATTAATTGTGTGTAAAATAGAGATACAATTTAAATTCTTCAATGAATTGGTATGAGGGATAAAAAAGATAATGGGTGATCCCTTTTGTTATTTATAATTTAGGAAATATTATGCAAGAAAAAAATGGCTCTTACATAGGGAAATGAAAAAACAAACAAACAAACAAACAAAAAAACCCAAAGCCATTTTTGTATTAGATGAAATGTGAGATCTCTTTAGTTCCTCAGAACCAAATGTAAGTGTTGATGCAGGTGAGGGAGGTAAGGACAATTTCATATCTATTTGGGAAAGAGGACCAGTTTCAGGAATAAAAGTTAAATGATGTTGCTATTTCCAATTTCACCAAAGATATAGAGATATTTTGTTAAGAAATTTAGTTAATATGTCTCTATAAAATTGGAACAACTCAGCATATAGATAAGTGTTTTACTGTCATCATCATTATTGTCAGCATCTTTAAAATAAGTATTAAAGTATTAAATAAAGAATATTTAATCAAGAATTTTATGATGAATTCTGATTCAATAGAAATTCAATAAAAAAAAAAACTATCCACATTACTAAAACAAAAACAAATGAGAAAATCAAGGGAGGGTAAATTGTTGTTAAACAGACCCTAGTTCTACCATTGAGCCATTTTCTAACAAAATAAACAATAGTTGTTTTACAAAACAGTCATGGTTAGTCCTTATAAAAAGTTCATACAGTTTTGACCCAAGAACCTCATCTCATGTGGAATTAACTGGAAAAGACTGTGGGAAATTTTCTAAACACACTTAATTTCTTTTGTGCCTTGTAATAACGAAGATTGTGAATTCTCTCTCTCTTGATTAAAGACAGTACAGGGACACACAGTGTTGGATTTTATCTTTAAAAGAGATAAATGGTAGGGCTAGAAATAATAAGAGCACTTTAAAAAAGTAAAAAGTCAGACTACATGATATTAAGGTCCCCTACCAAGTACGTAAGGTGTGATTCATAGTTTTAAGGGGCAAGCCACTGATGTTTCCAGTCTTAGTCCCTAGAAAAAGAGACATAAATTCCATGAACAACTGAGCAATCAGCTTCTTTTTGAAAGTATCAATATCAGCATAACATTGGGAAATTAAAATTACTCATTCGATCTTTGAATTCCTTTATTCTCACACATATTTTTTTAATTGTTTAAAGTGGACCAAAACAAAAATAAATAAATCACTAAGCTACCACCACAATTCCCACTACTATCAATAATAACATTAAACACTACTAATTTACTCTTTAGAGACAGGTTTTTTTTCCTCCTAAAATAGAAGTATTTCCTTTTATATCTATAGTATATAGAGTTAGTTAAGTATATCTAATAACAAGGGAAGCCTTGTTAATATGAGTAGACTGTTGATGACAGAAATTATAACCTGAAAGATTAATAATTTATAGGATAAATGAGAGTTTTTACCTTCAAATATTGTTTCCTATTTTATTAGGGAAAAATAAAAACTAGCTAAAAATAGACCCTCTATATTTGTGAACTTTATTATTTTTTCAAACTTTTCACATTGGCACACTGTGTTACATTAGTTTCAGGTGTATAACATTGTGATTCAGCATCTATGTGTGTCATGCTCACCACAAGTATGGCTACCATCTGTCACCATACCATGTTATTGTAATATTATTAATTCTATTCCCTGTACTATACTTTTAATTCCCGTGACTTACTCATTCCATTACTGGAAGGCTGCATCTCTCACTCTTCTTCACCCCTTTTGCTCATTTTTCCAACTCTCTTCCCTCTGTCAACCATCAGTTTGTTCTGTGTATTTATAGACTTGATTCAGCTTTTTGTCTGCGGATTCATTTCTTTTGTTTTTAGATTCCACGTATGGGTGAAATCATATGGTACTGACCTTTTCACTTAGCATAATATTCTCTAGGTCCATCCATGCTCTCTCAAATGTCAAGAATCTCATTTTTTATGGCTGCGTAATATTAGACACACACACACACACACACACACACACACACACAGACCTTGTTTGTACTTTTTCTTTTTTTTTTAGGAGATAGAGAAAGAGTGAAAGTAGAGGTGGGGGGGTTGGAGGGAGAAGAAGAGAGAGAGAATCTTAGCAGCCTCCATGACTCCATCTCATGACCCTGAGACCATGACCTGACCCAAAAGCAAGGGTTGGGTGCTTAACTGGATGGTGCTGATGGAGCCACCCAGGAGCCCCTATTCCTCATCTACTGATGGACACTTAGGTTGCTTCTGTACCTTGGCTGTATACAGAATGGTGCATATATCTTTCTGAATTAGTGTTTTCATTTCCTTTGAGTAAATACTCAGTGGTGGAATTATTGGGTCATATGGTATTTCTATGTTTAATGTTTTGAGGACCTTCCATACTGTTCCACAGTAGCTCTACTAATTTACATTCTTATGAAGAGTGTACAAAAGTTCCTTTTTCTTCACATCCCCACCAACATTTTTTATCTTTTGTCTTTTTTTAGTCATTGTGACATGTATTTTAAATAGGCAGATATAACTAAAGCAGAGAAACTACACAGTTGCGGTATTTATTTATATTTGGTTCAAACCACAAGTCTAAAGGAAATCGTTGCTTTATTCATAATATAAGCATCAGTTTGCAATGCAGGTCATATCCTCAAGCCTTCTACATTTGAAAATTAAACGAACTTGCCTCTCTTTTCTTACTACCGGAGGAAAATTTGTAAAAAAATAAGATCAAAAAGCAGGCACTCAAAGTATATTTTGTTTAATGAAAAACATTCACATTCTCAAAAAATTTCATCAAGCTAGATGCTTGTTTTGATAAAGAAGGTATCAGTATTATTGTGTCAAACTACAATATAAATAAATTGCTCTGATTGTAATTCAATGATGTATCAAATGTACTGTCAATTTTTAATAAAATTAGATATAACAAAGTAAATGAAAATACCCCCCACAGTCAAGTAACCTTAAGATATTTCTTTTCTCACTTCATTTTGTGTTAGTATATCACTCAACAATAGGCCATTATCAGTAAATATTGATTATGCTATATGGATGTCTACCAAACAAGGCATGACCATTTAATAGACATAAAAGCAGTTACAAAATGGTTTATCATCTATTTTCAGTAAATTCACCTGTATATCATGACTAAGTTGATTTGAATGAATGCCTCTATAGACGTACATGTGATAGAGGAGGTAAAATGAAAAAAAAAAAAAAAAGATTATGTGAAGTCAAAAAGTCAATCCATACTGTCATTCAAAGATGAATCTGATGCTTTGGCTGATGAAGTTAATACCCAATTGTCATTAATTTCTTTCTAATTGTCTTACTTTATTAGACCTAATTCTTATTCTTAATTCTTCAGTGGGAAAATAAAATCCTCTATGGACGAAGCACATCTTCAACTCCACTTTGTCTTCAGAATGCTCAATAGAGAATAATGAATGCAGGAGATACTAAATACATACTTGGTGTCTGAATGCATGGTAGTCAGTTTTGGGAAAATAACATGAACAAGTCATTCCAATTAGCTGTGTAAAAATGTTTCAGTATTCTAGGTAAACTTTGTTTAGAATGTAATAGAGGACTTGCGCATATTCTTAATTTAAACGTCATTTTACATCTGTAGTTTCACTCTTATACCACATCTAAAGAGGACACTAAGCCGATTTACATGATACCAGGCCATTGGGAAGTCTTTCCAAACTCTGCTCTCAAGGACGGGTAATAAAGGGCAATGGCATTTCAGAGTAAGGTTTTAAAGAAATTGATATTCCATGCATATCAATTTAAAACATGCATCTTTACGCAAGTAAGTTCATAGCATACATGCCAATGAGACAAATGATTGAATAGGTCAAATGCTGAGCTGCTCTGATTCTGAGCTAAGCCCCAGAAGAAATGGATCATTGACCATGTATCTGTTGAACAGGGCATCAGTTTCCAACTGGAATTGACACAAAGAGCGGACTTTAAAACCAGTTTGCCAGTAAGCAATAGGCAGAATAGAGTTTCCAGGTTAGAGAAAAAGAATGGTATTAACAAAATCATTGCTGGTATAAAAACAGACTGTCTGCAGATATTTTTATAGAGAGATTTAGGGAAAAGCAATATCAAACAAACCTGATTACATGGGTTCTTATTATTTGCCTAAAGAGGAAGGATAGGAAACAAGTATCAGAACCTCTTGCAAGTATAATTTTCCTTAAAATGGGGGCCAAACACACTTTGCAGCAGAATCATTAGCTGTGTGTGTTTGTGTATGTGTGTGTGTGAGAGAGAGTGAGAGTAAGAGAGAGAGAAAATATGTAGATTCTTGGGCTCTCCTATAGATACAATGAGTCCCAAATTTAGGGTGTGGAGTCCAAGAGTAAGTAATCCATAAAAACACTGAGAGTGAAAATACCATGTATTAGCCTTAAATAGCATAGCCATAATTATATAAAATTCTTCTCTAGAATAGGTTCAGTCTTACTCAATGAATCCTTTTGTCAAAATTAGAATGTTTAAAGAAGAGAGATTAATAAAGTAGATGGGCTACCTAAGTGGTGGACCTTAAATAATATCTTATTTCAGAATCCTAGAGAACCTAAACCTATGAATTACTCAGGATTCTGTGTCTGGATCCTTAAAAGTAAGTAAATAAATAAAAGACACTCATAAACAAAAACTTGTTATAAAATTATTTGAAGAATTCCAAAAATCTTTAAAACACATTCCACATCGGGGCACCTGGGTGGTTCAGTGGGTTAAAGCCTCTGCCTTCAGCTCGGGTCATGATCCCAGGGTCCTGGGATCAAGCCCCACATCGGGCTCTCTGCTCAGCGGGGAGCCTGCTTCCCCCCTCTCCTCTCTGCGTGCCTCCCTGCCTACCTGTGATCTCTGTCTGTCAAACAAATAAATAAATCTTTAAAAAAAAGACACACACACATTCCACATCAACTTCACTACCAGGAACTGGAATTACAACACTAATTTGAATAATACAGAAACCGTCAAAATCATTCATTAACTATTGCAAAAAACACAAGTGTGAGGCACTGTTGTGACCCCAAAGGAAAGATTCCAGAAAAACAGTCGAAAGAAGAAATAGTTACAGTCATTGTGCTCTGTGTTATGTTAGAGACGCATGTGCGAAGTGAAGAGCAGAGAAAGCTTTTCTCAAGGAAGCAGCAGTTTAAGTGGATCTGCAGCCTGAGCTATCTCGGATGAGGATATAAGAAATCGGGCTGCAGGGGAGGAATAGCGTGTGCAATATTTCCTGGGGAGTCAGAGTGTTGTGGCTCTAGGGTAAGAATTTCTTGGTTTAGATTCCTATTCCCTCACTTACTAGATTTGTGACCTTGGTCAAATCACTTCACATCTTTAAACGTCAGTTTCTTCATCCTAAAAATGGGAATAATAATAATATTATGTCATGAAGATATTGTTAGGATCAAAGAAGAAAATGCAAATAAAGGTCTTCACGTGACCATGCACACAACAAATACCAAGACATATCCGCCATCACCATGTCTACCATGTCACCACAGCAGGTAGAAGGGAGACAGAAGCAACAGAAGACTCTGGAGCGCCTTTGTAGAAACCAGGTGAACCTTTAGCAGATTTCTAAAGCCACTGAACTCAAGAAGAACTTTGATGGCTTCTGAAAATATTAAATATTGCAGCCCATCCACTTAAGCCTTATTAAATAAACCAGAGATGAATTATGGACAGACTAATCAGGGTTTCATCTTTGAGCTTTGTTTTCAAAACACAAATAGGCATAGGAATAAGCACAGAATTTGAACCTCACTTAAGCCAAGTTTCAACGTAAATGGGAAACTTCAGTTGGCAAAATTAGAAGCTTTTCATTGGTAGCTGTAATATAAGTAATTGGTCATAGAAACATCAGCTTGAGGCCAATATAGAGATATCCATGATATGTAATTAAACAAAACATTTGTCTCTAAGGTATCTTTCCTCTGAAACTTTAATAATTGACCAAAATTAATGTCAATCCACACACAAAAAATTATGTAGTTAAGAAAATAATTTTTTTTTTCCAAATATATCTTGATTCAAATAAAAAGTATTACCCTTTTTCTTTTTTCTCTGGGGTTTTTTGTTGTGCTTGTTTCATTTTGTTTTCTAATGAGCTTTCATTCTGATTATTTTATTTATTTTTATGTATTTATTTTTATTTACAAGGTATTTTCCATTTTGCTTTTACTTTGATATTTTTATTCTTTGTGCTATTGCTCTGGATATTTTTTATCAAAATTAGAGAAACTTCAATGCTAATATCAAACTCAGTGTTCTAAGATATCATTGAAGATAGCATCACCATTGGAAAATAGTATTTTTGCTTTACTCCTCAAGCTTGAAGCAGTTACTTTTGTTACCTGTATAATTAGTGGTTATATATATTTGTTTTTTCTTTTGAATGTTTTCTTTCCTTGTATCTTACCTCACCATCGAGTTTGTCTGTATAATATTCGTAAAGTTTAAAACCTATTTGTCTCAGAGTTTCTCCCACGGACTGACACTATTTAGAATATTAGTGAGAAGTTTCTTCAGTGCTATTATGTAACATTTATTAATGCCTTATTACATGTTAGGCATTACACTACTTGTTTTACAGATATTAACTCATTTACTCTTCACAACCATCTATGTCATAGATGCTATTATTTAGTATCTGGGAGGTCTAAGTAACTTACTCACATCATACAGCTAGTAAGCAGCAAAGACATTATGGAAACTGGAAACTCTGGCTCCACAATCTAGAAACTTAACCAAAATATTAATCTACGACTCTGTGCAATGGAATCACACACACACACACACACACACACTTTCTACTCTGTGCATTTCATTTTGGAAGACAATAAATCTATACTAGTAATATCATGTAGAGAAATGAGAAAAGAACTGAAAATGTGGTTTACTGGTTTTGTTGTTTTCCTGTTTTTTTGTTATTTTCCTTTTTTATTTTCCTTTTTTTTCTAAAAGAAAATTTGTGTATACCAAATGAAATTCACTATATTAAGATTTTAATATGAAAAAAGAATGTTCACAAATGGGATACTCAGAGAATATGGATCTCTGTTATTGGGTGAGCTGAGACAGAAAGTATAATGAGTGTACGGCAGTTATAAGCAGCACATCTGATGCCCAAAAGCAACATGGGTAGATCTACAAAATATTTAGATTATAGTGAAAAAAAGATTGTGGTAGACAGAATGAGATGTTTAACATAGCCATTAAATTAAATTAAAAACATGTATATGCAATATTAAGTAAACATTTGATAAGAATACTTATGAACAACAACAAGGAAAACCCATACTACATAAAGAATCTGCTCTTTTGTGTAATCCATGAAAATGGATTTGGGATAAAAGTGGATACACAAGAAAGTATAAAAACCAGGTAAAACCTTTGCATAGTTCAAAGATGGTAAAGTGCCAAGAAGTAAGGTATCTTATTAACTCAACCCTCAACACCCGAAATACAAATATATATAATGAAAGAAAGATAGAACAAGGAAGGGAGGATGGAAAGAATGAAGGAAGAAAGGAAAGAAAGGGAAAAGAGAAAGAGTGTTTAAACCAGCCAGAGTAGATTTTGTTTGCAACAAAGAAAACAGACATTAAAAACAAAAATTGTTCCCCCAAGAGAAATGTTTCAGGCAACAACCTTTAAGGGAATGGGAGTATAGACCCTAGGACTTGAGTTAGTTGTATTTCAGTGTAGCAAGGACCTGTTTTGCATTCAGGGGTGGTGATCTAACAATGTCCGGCATATAACAGCACGTTTCATCACCTGAGGTCCCCTCAATAACAGGGCTTCTGGAACATAATATTTTGGGTGACCAAATCCCACCTATGTTTATACTACAAAAGTACGAGAAATAGAATAAATATGGGAAGAACTGGCTGTATCCAAGTACACTGGAGAATTTGAAGAATAAAGTAAGAAGCTTAAAATTTAAGTTTTCAGCTCATCTGAGATCATCAGAGAGTCTCCCTGCCAAAAGTCCTCTTACTCAAGTGAAAAGGATAACAGAGCTGCACGTAAAAGTCCAAGTCTGATTTCATAGAATTCCGGAATTGTAAAAATGAATGAACTTATTGCA
Source organism: Lutra lutra (assembly GCF_902655055.1). Taxonomy (NCBI): domain Eukaryota; kingdom Metazoa; phylum Chordata; class Mammalia; order Carnivora; family Mustelidae; genus Lutra; species Lutra lutra. The sequence continues at coordinate 195,252,638 of NC_062279.1, forward strand.
GTGACTTATGAGAAAATGAGGCCACTGATTGGAAGAAAAAGTGAAATTCTGAGCATTGGAATGCAGATACGGGAAAGAAGTCAGATAACTCAGCATATTCTCAACTTCTGAAACTTACTGAGTCTCTCTTGCTACCAGATTCAGCTGTTCCACACCTGACTAAGAAAGTGATTTCTTCACATCTTCATTACCAAGCCTACACCTTACCTATGATTGTTAACTGATAGATGGAAGAAATTCTCTTCCTGCCCAAAACTATCACTCCATCTCAACTCAGAATACCAATATTTTCTTGAAAGCTAATATTCTAGTCAATATTGGGGGCAAGATATTTCCTAGATATAAGAATCACAAGATTCTATGACTTAAATTGGCCAAAGCATAACAAATGTACGTAAAAATGAATTTTATGAGTTTCTCACATGCGTAAGAGCTGGAAACAATTTAATTCAAGCTAGTATAAATTCATGATTAGAGATTCTGGATTCAATGTACTTTTCCAGGTCATTGGCACAAGTGCTAAATGTTTCTTTAACTTTTTGACCAAAATCTGGATTGAAAGGTGTCCAAAGTTAAAATAAATTCAAAAACTGTGAATTCCTGTTCTAATGTAGAAGAGAGAATTAAACAACATGCTGAAAAAGAAGTGTTAGAGTGGATTGATATTTCAAGAACTGTGAAACTACCCACATTTTCAGGAAGGGCCCAGGGACATTTTCTTTATCATAATGACAAGAAATAAATCCATGGCAGTGCCACAATCAAAACAAAATCTCTATAATTTCTGTTCTTTATACTTAACACAGAAGTTGAAGCTTCCGTGAAATAATTTATTGATTTCTATGGGGCTCGGGGGTGGCAGAGGCCAAGCAGTAGCACTTGCCATCGGAAGGAGGTGGGCATGAACTTCATAATATGCAGCAGGATTTGGATGGCAAAAAGTCTAGTACTCTGGCATTCAAAGACCAAAATTATGGGCCATTTGATTTGTGCCACTAATGACATGAAGGTCTGAGAAATACAAATCAAAATTTAGCGAGCTGGTAAGTCAGGTAGCTCACCAATTCCCAGACCTGAGTTAGCTTACACATGGTCCCTGACTTAAGATGGTCCAACTTACTTTTTTTTTTTTTACTTTATAGTGTTGCAAATGTGATACACATTCAAATAGAAACCTTACTTAGAATTTAGAATTTTGATCCTTCCCTGGGCTAGTGATACTCTTTCACGAAGCTGGGCAGCAAGCCACAGCCCTGTCAGCCACGAAGTCACGAGGGTAAACAACAAAAAACACTTAAAAGCATTCTGGAGAAGAATAAATGAAACAAGATGGGATCAGGAGGGAGACAAACCATAAGTGACTCTTAATCTCACAAAACAAACTGAGGGTTGCTGGGGGAAGGGTGGTTGGGTGAGGGGGGTGGGGTTATGGACATTGGGGAAGGTATGTGCTATGGTGAGTGCTGTGAAATGTGTAAACCTGGCGATTCACACACCTGTACCCCTGGGGATAAAAATATATTATATGTTTATAAAAAATAAAAAATTTAAAAAAAAAGCATTCTGTACCCAAGCAGGCAACCCCCTGATTTTTTTTTCTGCTTTTAGTACAGTAGTTGATAAATGACACGAGTTATTAAACACTTCATTATAAAATAGGCTTTGTGTCAGATGATTTGGCCCTACTATAGGCTAATTTTGATGTTCTGAGCACATTTAAGATAGGCTAAGGTAAACTCTGATGTTTGGCAGGCTGGGTGTATTAAATGCATTTTTGACTTAGATATTTCCAACTTAAAATGGTTTTATCGTGATAGAAGGTGATCATAAATCCAGGAAGATCTGTACGTACCCCACAGTCCCTAAAGTGAAGAGAAAGGTGATTGTCTTTAAAGAAGGACTGTGCAATAGCAACATATGTTAACACTCGACATCTGCCTTTTAGCTTCTCTGAAGGGTATTTCTGACCATTTCTAAATAAACGGACAAGGGGAGAGGTAAATGCCCAGATCTTTCATAGTTACTGAATATTGTGTCTGAGCTAACATTAATCCCTGTGAATTCCAAATACCACTAAGAAACATTGATCTGAGTGGACATTATGGGGGTAAGTGATGAATGAGATGTTGTTCTGAGGCCATGGTACCATTGGCACATTGATGCCTTCTCCATCCCATCTTTGATTCTTTCTTCAGGTCACACACTGGTATATAGTTGGAAGATTTACCTTGCACTTGAAAGAAACCTCTGTCTCCGAGGCCCATGAAGTAAAATCTGTAAAACTATAGTAATGGTCAAATTAAAATATCTCCATCCTACCAAAAGAGGAAGCACAAATCTTTATTGTATCTGTGGGGAAATGCAGAAATTAGTGCCACCATAAAAAATATGGAAGAAGAAAGAGTGGGGATTTTGAGTTTTAATGACTTGTTTAGTTTGAGTAGAAGACAAACTAATCTTGCCAAAATATGTATTTAATCAGGTGGTGATTACAAATACACCTAATATAGTCTCTCCACTGTTGAAAATCAACAAATATCTTTACCATTGTTTAGTAATGGTCTAATAGGTGACAATAAACTTTTTAAACATCTCAATACACAGAAACCACCAGAAAACATTTGTTGCCACCTTGGCAAGGGCAACAACCTACTTTTACCATCTCATTTCAGCATTCTCTTAAATTTCCAGCTCTACAGCATAATTCAGTCTTCAGGGAATCCTGATCATCCCAATATCCTAAGATACATCATGCTGGTCAACTACACGAATGGCATCAAACTGAAAGTATTTGATTAAATGGGATTATCAGTTACCCCAGACACCTTTGCAAGAACCAAGGAATACAAACCATCAAAACACAGGGGCATTTTTCTTAGTGATATATTGGTACTTGATCTTAGCCAAAAAGCCAAGAAAGGATCTTAGTGATATCTCTGATAGTCTGGGACAGGTTGGGACATCCCCACGAAAATGTGTGTTGCATTTGCAGCTCATGTCATGTCAACCGAACCCTCTGAAGACAGAAACCAAGAGCCTAAGATTGATTCAAAACAAAGTTTGGTCTATTTTACCTCAGAATTAGAATTCTGTACCTTTGCATATTAAAATGTTAGTAATTGAGGGTTTTGTTTGTTTTTGGTTAGAATAAGCTTATTCTTTCTTGGGATAAAATATACATTTGTATATATTTTAAAAGTTTTAAATTTTAGCACTTGATGTCATATGCCTAGAGCAAAATTATTTTAAAATAGAAACTTGAACAATATGTTCATAGGAGAATATGATAATGCACATTGTTTTGTGAGTGAATAATGAAACTTAAAAATACTTGCTTTTAACAGAATTTAATTTTCATACTATGTTTTGATGTATCACTCACTTTCTAGCTATCTACATATCTATCTATTCATTCATCCATCCATCCACCTAACTAGGAGATAGATATTTTAGATAAACAAATAAAACAGAAGAACGACAGAAGTGTCATTACGTAAATAATCTAAATACTTGTTTTTAGAAGGAATGAGTAATGGGTAATTCAACCTTTTGAAAGAATGTATTGCATAAAACAGACATAAAATCACTAGGAAGCTGGAGGAACTCACTGGACATCCCTTTTCTATGTTTAAAAATTTAAAAAAATTCACGGTCTGCATTTTCATCATTTCATCCACTTTGCAACCTATTTGTTAAAAGAGTTCTTTACATAATTAACATATTTCCATTGTATTTTCCTATATTTTCCCCCTCCTCCACAGACAGCATTTCTTTATTTCATGTAAATTACTTTTTTCTCTTTTTTTTTATCCCTTTCAGATGTGTTTATTTTTCTTGACCATGAAAACCTTCACAATTTTACAATGCTTTCCTGTCAACCTCAGTACTATTTGCTGCATTTTACAAGGACCGTAAAGTCCAACTAATTCTAGTATTCAGCTTTTCTTAAAATTTTATATTTGGGAAATTTTTTGTTTTGCCTTGCTTTTTAGGTACTCTCTACCCCCAAAATGAGTCTCAAACTCACAACCCTGATATCAAGAATCACATACTCCATCAACTGAGCCAACCAGGTGCCCCAAAACTTCATATTTTGATTTTATTATTAAATTAACTTGTAAAAAAGTACGATTTAAATTTAGACAACATCTTGCAAGAGTAAGGTGGGCATCATAATGATATAATGACTGGGAAAGTGTTTTAAATACTGTATAAACATCCATAAATTTGTCATTTAATCACTATCTTCAACACAAAAACCATTATTTATTTTTATAGACCAATCAGCTGGGGTTACCTAATCAATTGCAGTTCCTAGCTTAATGCAGGATTCTCACCTTGAAAAAAAATTGCTAGTTTTTCTTCTGGTACTTTACAAATATAATGTTGAATATGGACATTTCAGACTGTGCACTAAAATTGCAAAAGATGACTGATGTCAACCTTCTCTGACCATCTCAAATGACCTCAAGGAGAAACCAAAACTAAGAACTGGAAAACCAGTTAAGCAGTTGCAGGCCAGTAATAATCCTGAATAATCTGATATGATAGAAACAAAATGTATTATGACAACATAAGGGTCTCTCACGTGCCTAAGTGGAAATCGGTAAATCTTAATTTCTACAACCAAAAGAATTATACCTTGGGACGCACAACTGTACAATGGAGAACTGTCTGCAAAGATAGGTATCCTTTCCCTTTTTTGCATATAATCCTCTGTAAACTGACATGCTTTGGAACAGTTCTTCAAGCAGCTTAAAATACTGTCTCCTGGTCTATAGTCCTCAGTAAGACACCGAATAAAATATGTATTAATCTATTTTAGGTTGGCTTTTTTTTTTCTTTTAGTCAACAACACACTTTGTTGTTGTCACAAAAATGAATCAGAAAATGCCAAAATAAATTACAAATCTGAAATGAATCTATTACAAAAGAAACGCATTTCTCAAAAAACCTCCTTAAAAAAGTCTGAAACTAAAGTTAAAATCTGCTGAAAGAAATTTTATATAAAAAACACATATGGCACAAATAATTTGCTTCAATTTAATGCTTAAAATATTCAAATATTAAAAAGTAACTATTATAGCCTATTTTCCACAATGTCGGCACTTGATAAATGTACAGCAATAGTGATATTAAATATAAGACATCTAAAGAGCTACTTGAAGTTAACAATTTTTGTGCAAATTGAGGCTTGGTTTGTCTAGAATGGTTAGACACTAAGAAAAATCTCTTCTTGTTTTGATTTTTTTTTTTAAAGGTTTGAAGGCTTTTACTGTAAGTGTATCCTGAGAACTTGGAAAAAAGCAGCAACCAAAATGTCTGCTCTGAATACAAATGTTTATTTTATATGATAGCCATGCTTTGAACAGCTGGATGAAAATTATTCCTTCATGGTATTTAAGGTGTTTATACATCAAAAAAGCACACTTTGCAGTCTGAACAGATTAGCAAGTCAAAGAACTAGAGCAAATATTTATTAAGTACATCATCTTTAAAGTATACAGTCATTTCCTATACCTAGTTCATCAGAGAATATCTTTCAAGTAAGTTGAGGTTATGCAAGCCAGAAATCGTTCTCCCTGAGGAATGCAACTCTTAATGATTGTTCAAAATGTTTTCAATATATTAATGGAAGACTCATACACAGAATCAAGTAAAGCTGAAAGATGTTGCATGAGAAGCCTGAAATCACATGTTATAAAGCCAACATTTTTCTGACATGGGAAGGCAGCACACATTTACTGAACACTTGTGACTAGATACTGTGATGGAATATCGACACAAACCAGTATTGCCAGCAACTGAGTCTAGAGTGAAGGAAAACTTAATTTTCACTATTCCTATCCAGCTCTTTAACACTTTTATTACTTCCATCTTAGGTTAGGGAGCAAATGGAGAAAAATATAAAGGATTCACTTAGGGAGGTGGCATATATGTGTGCAAACTTTTCTCTCACTGAATTAAAAAAAATGCTGTGGACATCTATGCGGCATGGATAAGAATATCTAGAATATTTAGAATGATTCTTAGTGAATTACTCAACTACTTTCATATCATACAAGCTGCTCTTGAATACTTCCCTCAGTTTAATCAATCAGAAGGAACGATGAATTTAACTGCATGCATTTTCTTATTCTCAAGAGGTAATGACTTGATTTACCTAACACATTCAATAATTCAAATGATTTTGGCTAACACATGGTTACCGACAGCATTCTCTTGTCAACCCAGTCATTCTACAACCTACAAACTTATACTAATGTATATGAATTAAGTCCAATTTGATTCAGTTGAACACATTTTGTTTTACTATAAGAACACTGGCAAGGATGTCCTCACTGAAAAAAGTCCAACTGGGGTACTAATAAGGTGACAAGTTTATGTCCATGGACTAAGAACTGTGGCCAGGGAATAGAGGGAAGTTCTATTTAATGCCTCATCCCACCCACATCCTGTTGTTGACAAAAACAAGTCATAAATTACCCATAAGCTTTGAATGATTTCTGCCACATGATAGGTTGAATTATTAATTTAACTATAGTTTATCTTTGGTTTTCATTTTACCAGAAAAGAAGTCCTCTATATTGACTTGCTTAAAATGGAATATCTGAGGGGAAATGAGGGGGGAAACTAGCTCAAGCAGAACTGTGTTCCCTACTCCTTAATAATTACTCCCTAGTAATTCCAAGATCTTCATATGGAACATAGATGTGTTTTCAAGTATAGTTCAGCTATTCTAATTTTGATAAGTGGATTATCAAATAAAACTTCATTCTTTACATTTTTATAATAATAATATTAGAGATAATAAGAAAATCTTATTTCAACGTGCAAAGAAAATTCAGCTGCGATGCCAAATGAACAAATAAACAAGCAAATAGACCTGCCTGGTTATCTGCTAAATTAATGAAATAAATAAAAAAACTCAATGTAAACAAAACAACAAAATAAGTAGATTTGAGCTATCATAATTGCAAGTGTGAAATTTGAGGTCAAAATTTTTACTACAAATTAACTTGAGCCAGCAACGTCTTTTTAATAAAAAAATTCAATTGAAGCATATCTTCCCCCCCCCCACCCCGTCCATGGATGAGTCTACTAAGAAAGCCTTAGCCATTACTTGTTTAAAACTAAATAAAGCATTTTGAGATATAGTCGACTTTAAGTCTTAACCCTGTAATTTACGGGACGCTTTCTTGCAGATCTCATGCAGTTCAGCCCTCACTTAGCTATGAAGATAATTGACAGAGCTTGGCCTAAGGTACATGATTTGGCTGGACATCACACTTACCTGCTTGATTTGTGGTTACATTTACAGACACATACTGCCGGGCTCCTGGGCTCAAGTCGGACACTCCATTCACTGCCTCAATCTCAAAGGTATAGTTTGTGTGAGCGAGCAGATCCACCATCATGACAGAGGTGTTTTTCAGGCCGATTTGCCGGGGGAGGTACCTGACATGACCTCCACACTCGTCACACACACCTGCATGGGAGTTGCACTCCTTGCATGCAATATAATATGATACATCTTTCCTTCCACCAGTGTCAGCAGGAGGAATCCATTCCAGAAAGACACTAGTTTCATTAACATTTGAGATGGCATTCCGAGGAGGTGAGGGGGGTCCTGGTTTGCAAAGTAAAGTAAGAAAAACATATTTTAAGATGATAAAATTACGCATTGTTTACTACACATATCCCTGGTCTGAAGGAAAAAAAATTGATTGGCAATCAGTCTTTTAAATAAGGGGAATGCAAGAATCATCAATTTGTAATAATCTTTGAAAAATCTTGTTATAGTTTCATTGGGACAATAGTGGGACTTACACCCTATAGAAATAACTTATCCTGACATTGTTATAACCACTTGTTTAGTTAAAACAAATGTTTTGCTTAGTGTACATATAAAGAATGATGGAGTAAAACTATGCAAAAGTAATGTTAGATAAAAAAATTTTATATTCAAACAGTGGTAAGTCCTTTGACAAGTCCAAGGAAAAATTCTCCTTGGGGACTGAACTGATTACTTCCTTATTGAGATCTGTCCCAGAAACCTAGGAAATACACATGAAGGATTTACTAAGCAATGAGCACAAGTGAAAATAGGATTTCTCAGTGTGGCTCTTGACTACAAATTCTGCAGCAAGTAAAATGGCCTGAGCTTACCTCAAAATAAATTGCATATCCACAGATAAATCACTAACACCATTTGAAATATTCCTCACAAGTCAAGAAGAAACTAGAATTTAAGTAGCTGGACACTGCAATGTGTAATGAAACTTCACTTACTTTGATATTGTTTTAATACTGTGGCTCGGCAAATTGTGAATTTTACTTAATTAGAAATCAGAAATTTATTTTAAAAATAACTCTCAAAAACACTATAAGAGAACAAATGAAAGTGTTCAGATCTTGAAGGATCAGCAGAACAAATTTATATATAAATAAAAAACAATATCCATTTGTATACTACTTTATTTCTGAAATGAATAATTAGCTTATTAGGGAGAACTGAAATTAATTCCATATCAGTTGTGACAATTTTATACCACTCTGTTAGGGATTGATAAGGACGGAGGCTTTATGTATCTGGGCATGGGGTATACGGAAGTCTCTGTGTCTTTCTCTAAAGTTTGTTGTGAACCTAAAACTGTTCTAAAAAAATAAAGTCTTTTAAAAAAGGAATCGTATAATATCTGTCTCTACAGTTGATTTTCAGATATTTCAATCTATTATAACATCAATCAGTTGTTAATGTTATATGGTCACACGTTCCCAAGGAAAAAATACATTTATATTTTTTTCAGACTTAATATGTAAAACTTCTCGACAAGGAATAGAACGGACTATGGTGTCGCTGAATGGTTCATAAGCGTAAATTAAGCCACTTGGAAGGGCATAAGTTAGTTATCTTAATATCTGTTCCTTTAAATATAGAGGTTAATATTAATTTCTAACTAACATTTATTAAGCCATGACGAAGACTAAATTTAAAAGTGATAAAAAAAAAAAAAGCTACATGGTATTTACAAAATGCCATTTAAATTGACCCCGCAAATCTAAGAGTTGCCATTTTTGGCAAAATAATCCCTACCTCAGCTATATCTCTGATCGAACCCTGTGAGTTTTCCATATATACAGCCTCACACACTTCAATATAAAGCAGTTACTTAAGATGGGAATCCACAAGTATTTTTTTTTTTTACTGTAAACTTAAGCTTATTTAATAGTGGAAAGTTACAGAGAAAATGTCATTTGAAATCAAAAGGTTACAGGTATACTTCTGAAAAAAAGTTAAAATATATTGAAATGTGTCTAGCTCAGGAAGACATCAAACTTTTTTCTCCCTGACATCTGAAATATAACTAAATTAACACCTTTTCCCTAAATCTGTTAAAACATTAAAAAAAAATCAGATTCTGACTCTTCCCTTTTCTTCTGACTCTCTACCAACAGCCCCTTAAAACTTGGGAGGGATGAATATGCCTTTTAATATCAAAATAGAACTCAAATTCAAGTGAAGCCCTAAAGCAGAAGTAAAAAGTAGAGACTCAGATTGGCATGTACCTAAAAAGTAACCTAATGAAATTTCACTGCCTTGCTAAGAGATGTGATATATGAACCAAAACAGAGCTATGAGAAGTGTCCCTTCATTTAAGCAGATTAACCAAAATCTTTTTCTTTTCCTCTAAGTTTATAACATTCTATTTTCAAGATTTATGTATTTATAATAAATATTATATATTTATATTATATATATATATATACATATATATCAAAAATTATTAGAAGTTAAACCATAAATTTCATTCCAAAGCGCCCAGGGAAAGCAAAATTCCAGACTTTCATATGAACATGTGAACATAAGTCAAGCCATCCATGCAAGGAGGTCATATGCAGTATTGTGGTGTTACGAATGCAACTAAAACGGAACAAACATACCCATGGATTATATATTAGAAAGATGATCTACACAAGTCCCAGTAGTGTTTTCAAGAAATACATACAAATTAGTGTTCTTTGAAACACAGTACTAGAAATTCACACACTTGGAAACAGAAAATTTGAAGCCTCAAATCCTATAATGGGAGTAAACAGTCCCTGACACCAGAGCACAGGCTTATCCATCACCCCAAACCTAGCAAACTTACAGAAAGGGAGACTCAATTTTATGCTGAGAAACAGAAAGATCATGACTGGGCCACTTAAAATAACTATAGGAAATTAATGAAATTTAAAAGATAATTCAAGATATGGTTTTCTCTCCCTAATTCTATTCCTAATTTCTAATTCTCCCTATTTCTCTCCCTAATTCATTCTATTTTCTGTCCACATTTCCCCTTTACTCTCTGGGCATTCTTTTGCTCTGATAATTAAAATAATTTCTGCTGTAACCAAAACACATCACATTCAATCATAGTTTACATCTCCTCTATTCAACTGCATCTTCCTAAAAGTGTATATAATACTGTCATTTACTTACTTGAAAAGGAATTATTTACAATTAGTAATCATCAAACCCATAAAATGATCAGTCTTGTGATAAAAGAATGATCTTTCATAATGCATAGCTAATATCAATATGAGAAATTATGAAAATATGTCTTGCTGACACTATAAAATTCAGATGCTAAAATTCAGATAAAATTTCAGTTTGTGGTCATTTGATTCAAACAACTGTATGTCTGTTATATTTCATACTAGAATGAATACTAGATTTCAACACTTTTGGTCATCATCTTTGAGAGCAAATGCAGTTTGCTGGCATCAAAAATAGTAAAATAAGGCAAGGTCATGGATACCGACTCTTAGCGGAGAGTGGATACCCTTTCTTCCCTCCATTCTGAGTTTTGGTTTGATTTGCCATAGAGTCTTTGTATGCAGATAATTTACGAAAGTATTTTTATCAACCAAACAAATACATAAGTGCGTTTCCTTCTCAGAAATATGTGGAATACCAGAAAAACTAAAACACCAAAACATCGCTGGATGTGGATGCTTCCACTGCAAATGTTGAAATTAAATGTTTACTATTCATCATTCTAATTATATGATTATGGAATCATATAATAAATAGTAGTTAAGGACCCTCACTTATAAGAAACATGGTAACTGCTTAAAAGTCCTATCTAAAGACTTTTTCTATTTGACGCCTAAATCTGACTTGCCAACCCCCAGTATTCCATGTTCTGGAAGTGTTTCCTGTCTTCTTTCATAAATGACTTTCTCATTGGCTTTTGTCATTTAGTGGGGGAAATTAGGTAAAAAAAAAAATACCATTTATTACATGTTTATGTGATCAGAAGCCAGGCTCGGGAGAGAACAAAGAATGAAAAAAACGGTTTACGGTGAAAAGGAAAATGGGTTTATCAAAGTCGTGTTTACCTGTCATAAACATGAAAAGAAATTTCAAAATAAAAGAAAAAAATTATCTGTCCCCGATGTTGAATTTGAAATTAGGGAAAATGAATGCTTCTAACACTGAGTAATAAAAGAGATTCCAACTTTTCCGTGCTTACTTAAGAAAATCAAAATTTGGTTAAAAAAATCTGTTTTGGAAGATTAAACATTATGCCTGTTTTAAGGAAAATAGTAACAGGATGTAACAGGCTCCATCATGCTCTCTCTTCAAAGTGGTGAACATCACCAGATATCAGTGGGTTTCCTTACTTGTGCATGCCATTGTGGGTGGATCAGACTCCCTCCTGAAATAATCCTTTTCACAGACACAAGAGGTTGAAGCTTCCTCATGGGTATAACTGTGAGGTGGACATTTGCTGCAGCTCTGGCTGTGAGGTGAGGCTTTGAAGAACCCAGGTCTGCACACTGTCAAAAGAAATAAGAGACTAAGCTTTTCCCTGGAACAGATGCGGTGTTTGTTTTGTGAATAATGTCATTAATTTGACGAGTATACACAGATCACATATAACACAATATTGCCATTAATTTCAGAAATGATTCATAAGCTTCTGAATCATAAATACCAGGCTATTCATTCAGATAATCAAATATTTAAGGATTTAAATTAAACATGTCTGGACTGTGTGTATTTTTAGTGGTCTTTATGTTGCAGGAGCTTATAAGAAATGATATTACAAAAGATAAATACTTAGATGTATTTAAAACTGAAGCAGGGCTTTGAGTATAAATTTTATTTATGGTATTATTAACAGAATTTTGTGGAAAAATAATAATTTTACCCTATGCTTATAGAATGGTATGGGATATCGTAGGTCCTCAAAAATTAGTTATTGAATAAATAAATTAATTAATTGGTGGATGTTAAGAGCTTCACAAATTTTGTTGGATTTGGGAGACCACAGGGATGAGCTGGTGTATCATTCACATTATATTGACTTCAGGGGAGTCAGATGATAGGCATTTACTTCATATTTTACTCCATTTTAGGACTTTTATTTGACGCGACATGCATCTATTCTAATATCAGTCATACTCATACTGTACAAATCGTAATGATCTATAAAGAGTAGAAACTGTGTCTTATTTAATTTTGCATTCATAATAATTCTCACAGTGTTTGACCACAGTAGGTGATTATAAATTATCACGTAATGCATAAATGAATGAATGACATGGCATGAAGATTGTAACTACACTATTCAGAATCACATAAAGAAAATGTGCTCTGGATATTTTTATTAACATTTCTGTTAGTCTTTAAGTAAGTGCTTACAAAGTAAATCTTTTTATGATGCTCATTCCCTAACCTTTTGAATCTTTCTTTCTTCTCAATGGCTAATAAAGTCAAACTTTCATTCCAGTTGCCCAATATGGGCTAAAGACACCAAAGTGTTGGTTGGATTACTTTTTAGGGTTTAGAGTACGTAAAATTAATCAACTATGTATTTTTTTCTATTTTCAAAACTCAGCACATACACTTAAGAGCATTTATTCAAGCATCAATGGAAATTTGCTGAAGCTCAAAGGTGAACTGATATTTCAACAGAAGTTTTTGATAGACATAATGAATTTGGGCTAATTTTCATGTGGTATAAATGATTTGGGGTTTTAGTAATCCATGCTAAGGCTTTCTGCCATCACCATGAATAATCAGGAATTGACAAAAATGAGAAGGTACTTTTTCAGTAGATCTAATTATAGCGATAGCAAAGCCTTAATGCTCTTATAAATTCAGAGAGAATGTGAAGGTATTTGAAAGATAAGAAGAGCTTTTTGATAGTATTAGGGACATTCTTGTAGTTAAATGGTTAGGAAAAGATTTAAAATATTATTTTTCTTATAATAGGATTGCTGTAGCAGTCAATACCATTCTTAGCTAAGTTATCCATTTTTCTCCTTTTATCCTCTTCAGTAAAACCATTTTCACTTTAAACGCTATTTACTTTCAAAGACATGAAGTGTCAATCCACAATTCTGCATATTTGGAATTTGATAATCATTTGTGAAACAAAAGCCAGTTCTTTTATTTTATTGAATGCCTTTTAACCTAAAAACTTATTTTGATATCATATATAACACTTAGTAACCCTCCATGGAAACTTTGGAAGCTAATTAATATAAATTTAAATAAAAGTAGATAAATGTATCTTTCTGGTCAGTAGTTCAGCAAAATGCTTTCAGCAGGTGTAATAGGCCAAAAATTTTGCTCTGTACTAGATTACTGAGGTGAACAACATAGAAATGGCTTTGCCTTTGTGAGTCTTAAAAGTACTGCATGACTAATTATAAATATTGTTATGCTAGAAAAAAAGAAAGAGCATGGAAGTGAACATTGACATCTAATTTAGATTGGTATGTCAAAAAAAGACTTCCTTAGGAAGCTGTCTTTGTTGAGATGTTAAAAAAATTAAAAAGGAAGTATATCCATTTTACATTAGGGGGACAATTAGAGTGTATTAAACTGCATTAGAAAGGCAAATTCTTTGCAAAGGACCAAAACAGGGAAGAAATAAGGAGATAGAAGAAACTGAAGAATTGATAAGGGTGAGAGTACAATTAAAGTGGTAGAGATAAAGTTAGACAGGGAAAAGGACACCAGACCACACCTTATAGGTTTTATTATTTGAGGTCATTATAAAATTTTAAGCAGGAAAATACTAGGATGACAATGATGTTTGAGACATCACAGTGTAGCACTGTGGATAATGGAATGGAGAGGAGCAGGGATGGAGGCAATTGGTCCTTTTGCCTCTGTTGCACTGTGCAGAAAAAAGACTCTTGTTTAACAAGAGTGGTTTCAATGGTGATAGATGAGAGTAGGTGAATTTAGGCGATCAGTCTGAGGTAAAATCAACGAGGTTTCATGGTTTATTTAATGGTCAGATGTGAGAGGGGAAATCCTATGGCTGACTCTGAGGTGTTTGGCTTAAACTGCACAGGAACTACTGGAGCCATTTTCTCAGAGAATGTTTGATATGAAATGTATTTGGAGGAAGATAGTGATTAAGTTTGAAGTGTTCTTTAATTTGAGGTGGCTAAAGAAATCCAAATAGAGATCTAGGGAGGAAAGCAGTACTCAATATTATCCAAGAAAAAACTACATATATATGTAATTATTCATTGCCTTCAAATCATGGCCCGAAATCCAAATGGTACATACAATGCTGCTAGACAATCTTAGTATTATTTCCTTAGTTAACTTAATTTTCGGCATCAACATGATGATTTTGTAGCTTCTTCTCTCTCTTCTTACTCCTTAGAAGCTCTGTTCTTTTGTGATTCCTAGCTGGTTACATTTGTCTCTGTGCTGAGAAAATGGAATTCGTTAGAGGAACTTGTTTATTTTTCTGCCACCAAATCTCTAAACCTAAATGCACTTGTAGCCACCCTCTCTACCTTTCTTCCCATTAAAATGGACAGGTATTTTTGATTCTATCTAAGGAAAATATCTTTATTTTAATTAGGAACCTCATCTCTATCCTCTGTGGGTAATATTTCTGTCTGTCTGTCTGTGGTCTCTCTCTTTCTCTCACCTAGACATTCACATGAGCCCAGTACAATATTCCAGAATTTTTCAATGGAAACAAAGTGAAGCAAAAGAAAACAAATAATAACCATAAACTCTCAATCTCATTTGATCTCAATTTACCCTGTAGCTACTAGTTTCACTTCCCTGCAGAACACAATTTCTTAAATTACTTTTCCATACACGCATCTCTAGTTCCTATTTTAAATCACACGTTGGCACAATCCACTCCCCTGAACCTGTTTTGTTAAGATTGCAGTCATCTTGTTCCCATCCTTCTCAACAGCATTTGATCATGTCCTTTTTGGGAAACTCCAATTAATTTTACTACAAAATGCTAGCAAAGTCTACAAGTTTCCACACAATATCTAAGAATTCCTTCAGATGTAGTCTCTTCCCACACTCACAATCTCCAACCATACTAACCTATTTATAATTTCTTGCATTTGAGAAACTGTTATCTGTTTCTAAATTTTTCAGGAAAAGCATCCCAGCCAAAAGACAAGAAGTGTAAGTTACTGGGGAAAAAAAGTTTGCAGTCCCTGATAAGGAATTTGGATTTAATCTGAATGCATTTGGAAAACACAGGGTACTTATTTTTTCATGGCACTCCTTTTGTCACACACTGTGGCAAGAAATATTTGTATTGTGGTCAGAATATAAAAATTGTGCTTGACACCCTAAAGCTACACATATTTAGGGAGACAATAAATAAAAACTAATAATCAAAAGAAGCAAAATTGACCTTTTTTGCATCTTACTCATGACAACACTGAACAAGTAATTATTTAGGTGAGTGGTAATATTTCTTTAAACTCCAACTCTATATGTTTCATTTAAAATAAAGGAATATTTGGAGTGAAATTATTTCAAAATGACAATTGTATGTTACTTAAAAATTATTTAGAAAGTATTATGCAAGTCCATTTAAGATGAACAAGGAGTCGGAGACAAAAACTGCATCCTACGTTTCATGAGACTGACTTGGAGGAAAGAAAACTAATTTTTTTTGAAGGAAAATGTTTTTAATAATTCCCATTCTGTCCATGCTTCAAGGCTCTTTTTTTTTTTTAAGATTTTATTTATTTATTTGACAGACAGAGATCACAAGTAGGCAGAGAGGCAGGCAGAGAGAGAGAGGGAAGCAGGCTCCCTGCTGAGCAGAGAGCCCGATGCGGGACTCGATCCCAGGACCCTGAGATCATGACCTGAGCCGAAGGCAGCGGCTTAACCCACTGAGCCACCCAGGCGCCCCATCAAGGCTCTTTTTAAGTGCTACCTTTTACATGATGTTTGTAATCATCTCCATTGTCATATGCTCTTTCCTTACACATCTTATAGGGCTACAGACTATTTATTGAACATCCGTCTTTAGCATATAGCACAAATTTTGCCATAATTTTATGTGCATGAATTCTTACCTGCTTTATATAGAGTTGGAAAACTCTGTATAAACATTCTAAAGAATGGGAACAGTTCATTTGATTTTCATTATATGTAGCATAATTTGTTGTACTGAGTACATATTCATCAGTGTTTATTGTGTAAATAGTACATTTCTGTCCTCAGAATGTACATGAAACAGCAGAACTTAATAAAAGCTGATGAAGCTAAATTAATTAAATATTAAGTCTTGGCAAGTAAATAGTATGTCCTATATCGACGTCGGCTACTTTAGAAGTTTTGCAAAACCTGCCAACAGTCCAGCTCTCATATTTATCACTTAGAAAACAAGGCTGTTAGTTATATCTATTAAAATAGTTTTAAAAATCTAAACAGAAAAAGCATGTCATCAATATATGAATTTCAATTGTCAAATTTGTGAAAAGGTGTTGCCTAATCTAATTAGAAGATCTAAAAAAGTTCTCAAAATTACCAAAAATGGTTAACCTGATAATTTAGGGTTTTTCCTATACTTTTTTAAAAAAGATTTTATTTATTTATTTGACAGAGAGAGAGACAGCCAGAGAGGGAACACAAAACAGGGGGATTGGGAGAAGGAAAAGCAGATTCCCCACTGAGCAGGGAGCCCGAGGCAGGACTCGATCCCAGAGCCCCAGGATCATGACCTGAGCTGAAGGCAGCTGCTTAATGACTGAGCCACCCAGATGTCCATAGGGTTTTCCTTATACTTATTACCAATTACCAATTAGATTACTTTTAATGTGTCCAAAAAATATATATATATATATTTATATACATATAATATGCATATATATGTGTATATATATATATATATATATATATATTTTTTTTTTTTTTTTTGTCTTAAAGGTCCATCACCCCTGGGATACCTAAGTGAATTCATTTTACAATTCAAAATCCAGAAACAGAAGCACAGTCACCAAGAAAAAAAGAATAATGTAGAAAATACTGTTTTAGTAATTTAGAATACTATTATTCTCCCCACTACAATTAAAATATACAGATCATCTTAAATAGAATATGCACTGCTTGTTTTTGTCTATATCGTTTGATACAATTAATCTTCAAAAATGTTATTAGTTTTATCTGATTATGTTTTATAAGAATGAAAGACAATCACTTTGACATATTTTTACTACAGTTCTATTATAGATGAATTACCAGAGGATATAAGCAAAGTAAAATTTACTTTTTAAGCAGATCCTTCAAAATGAAGTGACCGTAGGATAGTTTAACCCAAATTTAAAAGATGTGTTTATTAAGAAAAACCATAACACAACATGCTATCATGAAATTGCAAAACAATTTAATACTTACACCAAAATTTAAAAATGAAAGCAGATCTTTATATTTAAAATGTATGCTCAGTGTAAATAAAATAGGTAATGAGTTAAAACAATGGTACATTAAAATAGATCTTAAAGTAGGAATTCTAAAATTTAGCAACATCTCTTGAATGCTTACACATAGAAATAGGACAAAGAGCCTAGTCAAGAATCTAAAATTCTGGGGACGCCTGGGTGGCTCAGTTGGTTGAGCAGCTGCCTTCGGCTCAGGTCATGATCCCAGCGTCCTGGGATCGAGTCCCACATCCGGCTCCTTGCTTGGTGGGGAGCCTGCTTCTCCCTCTGCCTCTGCCTGCCACTCTGTCTGCCTGTGCTCACTCTCGCTTCTCTCTCTATGACAAATAAATAAATAAAATCTTTAAAAAAAAAAAAAAGAATCTAAAATTCCTGGCTAGTTTGAATATAACTTTAAATGGTAGAAAGCAATAAGGCTGATTTTAATATTAGAAAATAACATCTGAGAAGAAAATAATACTATTTTTAATTAAAATAAAAGTTTTATAGTTTTTTGTTTTTTTTTAAAGATTTTATTTATTTATTTGACAGAGAGAAATCACAAGTAGGCAGAGAGGCAAGCAGAGAGAGAGGAGGAAGCAAGCTCCCCGCCAAGCGGAAAGCCCGATGTGGGGCTTGAACCCAGGACCTGGGATCATGACCTGAGCCGAAGGCAGCGGCTTAACCCACTGAGCCACCCAGGCGCCCCAGTTTTTTTATAATAATAGTTAACATACAGTTTTATATTGGTCTCAGGTGTACAATATAATGATTCAACAATTCTATACATTATTCAGTGCTCATCATCATAAGTGTACTCTTAAACCCCATCACCTATTTCACCCATCCCCCATCTACCTGCCTTCAGTTATTATTTTTTCTTCCAACAAGACCATTTTTTATTTGAAGCATACTTCAGAATACATGGTTTTAAAAGATATATCTAAAACATTCCATCCAAGAAAAATAGAATACACATTTTCTTTGACTACACACCGAAGAATTCCTTGGTTAAATTACATAAAAATAGACATAACAAATATTACAAATTCAAGAAAACTGAAATCATACCAGCTGTATTTTCTAACCACAGTGATACAAAACCAAATATCAACACTAAAGCAAAGCTGGAAATCTACATTTTAAATATTAAATATTAATATGTAAATATTAAACAACACACTACTGTACAAGCAATGAGCCAAATAAGAAATAAAATAGCAAATCAAAATATGTCTCAAAATAAAAGAAAAAAATACAGTATTCCAAAGCCTATGGCAAAAACAAACTTTAGAGTGAAATTTATGCTATAAACTCATATTAAGAAAAAAAAGTTTCAAATAAACAATTTCACATTAAACTACAAGGAACTAGAAAAAGAAGACATTTACCTGAAATGTACTAGATGAAGGAAATAAAAAAGAAAAATCAGAAATAAATAGAGACAAGAATAAACAACAACATAATATTAAAAAATAATGATTAGTCTTTTATTTTTTTTTTTTTTTTTTTTTTTTTTTTTGATATGGAACCTTTATTTTTTTTTAAGGTAATTTCTGTACACGTGATTAGTCTTTTAAAAAAATAAATTTGGCAATGCTTTAATGACAGTAAGGGGAAAAAAACAAACAAAATAAGAAATGAAAGAGAAAACAATACAACAGATAACCACAAATGTATAGTATGATAACAGATTACTATAAACAATGATATACTAACAAAACAGATAACTTAAGAAAAAATCTGATAATTACCAAAAACAAACAAACAAACAAACAAAAAACCCACACACAAGTTACCACAATTGAATCATGAATCTTGAATCCAAGAAATAGGAAATCTTCTTAGACCAGTAACAAGCATAAAAGTTGAATTAGGAATCAAAAATCTCTCAGCACAGAAAAGCCCAAGACTAGATGGTTTCATTGGTGGATTCTACCAAACATTTGAAAAAAATGGTTGATGACAATCTCTATCAAAATCTTAAATAATGGAAAAGAGGGAACCTATTCAAAATCATTCCATGAAGTCAGTACTACAATGATACCAAAGCAGGATAAAAACAATACAAGAACAAAAAATGTCAAGTTTGTCTGATATAAGTATTGCTGCTCTGACTTTTCTTTTGATACCCATTTGCATAATAAATGCTTCTCCACCCTCTCGCTTTCAATTTATAGGTGTTTTTAGGTCTGAAATGAGTCTTGCAGTGCTCAGATGGCTTAGTTGGTTAAGTGTCCAACTCTTGATTTTAGCTCAGGCCATGATCTTAAGGTCATCAAATTGAGCCCCAAGTCAGGCTCCAAACTGAACATGGAGCCTACTTTAGATTCTTTTTCTCCCTCTCCCTCTGCCCTTCCCCTGCTCATGAGTTCACATGCATGCACTTCCACTATCTCAAAAAAACTAAAATTTAAATTAAAATTAAAAAAATAAAATCAGTATTTTGTAGGCAGCATATAGATTTTTTTTTGTTTATTGTTGTTGTTGTTGTTGTTGTTGTTGTTGTTTTTTGGTCATTTCTAATACCCTGTGTCTTTTGATTGGAACATTTAGTCCATTTACATTTAAAGTAATTATGGATTGGTATGTATTTATTGCCATTTTATTACTTGTTTTGTCATTGTTTCTGGAGATTTTCTCAGATCCTTTCTTGTCTTTGTTACTTTTCGTCTCTCCTTTGTATCTCTTCTTTTAGTCTGAATGATAGCCGAGCTGGATAGAATATTCTTGGCTGCAGATTTTTCCTATTTAGCACGTTGAATATTTCATGCCACTCCATTTTGGCTTACAAAGTTTCTGTTGAGAAATCTCCAGCTACCCTTTTATGTTTTCTCTTATAAATTAAGAACTTCTTTGGTCTTGCTGCTTTTAAGATTTTTTTCTTTATCACTACATTTTACAAATTTAATTATAATATGTCTTGGTGTTGGCCTGCTTTTGTTGATTTTGATGGCAGTTCTCTGTGCCTCCTGGATCTGGATGTTGTTTCCTTCCCCAGATTAGGGAAGGTGCCTGCTATTATTTCTTCAAATAAAATTTCTGCTCCCCTTTCCCTCTCTTCTTTTGGGACTCCTATAAAACAAATGTTATTACATTTGATGGGGTCAGTGAGTTCCCTAAGTCTATCCTTGTGTTGCATAATTCTTCATTTTCTCTTCTGTTCAGCTTCATAATTTTTCCATTATTTTGTCTTCTAAGTCACTAATTCATTCCTCTGCTTCCTACAGCTTGCTGCTCATTACATCAAGCCTGTTTCTAATCTCACTTATTGATTCTTCATCTCTAATTGAGTCTTTTTTAGTTCTTTTATCTCTGGGTAAGGGTCTCACTAAAGTCTTTTATTTTTTTCCTCAAACCAAATGAGTATCCTTATGATTGTTGCTTCAAATTCTCTACCAGGCATGTTCCTTATATCTATTTTGCTTAGATCTCTGGATATGGCCTTATCTCATTCTTTCATTTGGGATTAATTCCTCTATCTTGGCATTTTGTTTAAGTCTCTGCCTTCTCCTTTGTGTTAGAAAAACCAGTTATGTCTCCTGCTCCTGAAAGCAATGGCTTTATGAAGAGGTCATGTGTTGCCCAGGGCCTGGCACTTCAGGGAGTGTCTCTGGTATGTGCTGTGTGCACTCTGCTATTGTGTTTTGACTCCTCTGTTCTTCACCCCATTCATCTGCAGAGGCTCTCCTTGCCCACTGTAGGCACTGTTTAGTCCCTGGCCCGAATGTGGCAAGTTTTAACTAGATGTGCTCTAGTCTACTTGTAGAATGAGATCTGACACCTACTCCACCAGAACGGAGGCCTGGCCAAACTCTGGTTAGGAGACTTGGAGTGGGCAGGGTTTGTGTTGGCCTTCTTGGGGAGGAGCCTGCTGCAGTGAAACTGAGACAAGCATAACTGAGAAGGGCAGTCTCATCAGAGCAGGGGGGTGGGCTTGGTGTAAGCAAGGTGGCAACCAACCTCAGCACTGTGCTGCCTCCCACCAGTCATGGTGGCTCTGTGTTTGTGCTGAAGGTCAGGACAAGGAAATGGTGCTGACCAGCTTCCTTGTTCCTGAAGAAGTATCTCTGTGAACACTGCCTCTCAGGGATGCTCTCCTCTCCAAAAGAGTAAATAATCTCCCCACTGTGTGCCCCAGGCATTCTTCAGATGGCTGCTTCCATGATGTCTGCCTCTGGATTGTTTGCCAGCCTTCTCTTCAGGAGTAGGACAGTACCCCATCTGGCTGTATCCCAGCTAAGTCCACCATCCTTTAAAATTCCAGGTTTTAAGTCCCTCTGTGAGAACTCATGAAATTCAGCTCCTCTTGTTTTCCAAACCAATGATTGTGGGAAAATGTCCTATTTGTTCATTCCCCTTGTGTTGCTCTCTGCCTAGCCCTTCACCATGACCACAGCTCTTTCCCTTTGCAGAAGCTGTGATCCATTTCTCCTCTAAACCACATTTCCACACTTCCTACCTTCTTCAATGACAAATGACCCCTTCTCTCCCTTTACTTATGAAATTTCTTCTGTCAGTCTTCTGGCAGATTTCTGGAGTATTTAGGATGATTTGGTAATTATCTGGTTGTGTTTGTGGGCTGAGAGGAGCCTATGGTCCTCCTACTCTGCTGCCATCTTGAGGACTTCGTCCAGAACAAGACTACTATTGATAAATACATTAAATCTCTATCTTTATTTATACTTACATTTATAATTTAGTCTTGCCAAATATTGATAGAAGCCCCAATAAATTATATGATATTTATAAATGAAGAGTAAAATTAATTGCTACATATCCTTTAGATATTCATTTGTTCAATATATATAATGAGCCAGGCTTATGTGTCATGAACCATACTGGACACTGGACATGCATACATAATTAAAACTCATTCTTGCTACTATGCCATTAAATAACTCAGTCAGGTGTAGCAAATTGCTTATACATTGCTGGGCACATATTTAAGGTTTCATTAATTGATGTTGTTTAGTATTAATATATATATATATTTTTTAAAAAGCACTCAAAACAACAATTTAAAAATAACATTGTGGGGCGCCTGGGTGGCTCAGTAGGTTAAAGCCTCTGCCTTTGGCTCAGATCATGATCCCACGGTCCTGGGATTGAGCCCCACATCAGGCTCTCTGCTCAGCAGGGAGCCTGCTTCTTCCTGTCTCTCTCTCTCTCTACCTGCCTCTCTGCCTACTTGTGATCTGTCTGTCCAAAAAATAAATAAATAAATAAATAAATAAATAAATAAAAATAGCATTGTGTGTGTGAATGTGTGTGTCTTATCTGTGTAGAGACAAAAAAATCAAGGTCCCTCAGTAAAACACTAAACATATATAATACAATTTTATCCAGCTAAAAATAAAATACAGATGTGTAACTTTAGAAACTGTTGAGGATTGTATTACTTTAACATTTTAATGTTTCTACATCTGTAGCTTTTACACATATTTTATATAAAACATAGTCTCTATTTTATAGAAATGCTGTATCATATAGTGTCAAAAACCAGTTATAATACTGACCTCCCTCCCATAGCTCAGATAAGAAACTATCACCTTCCCTGAACTTCAGAACAGAGGGGAATATCCTAAAATTTAGTAAAAAGGTATTCTGTACCAATATCTCTTCCTGGTTTACTTCTAAGATTAGAACTTATATACTTTATAACTAATAGCTAGCAAAGTTAGAAAATACTCAAATTTTACTGAAGAAAATATGTATCAATATAACCAATTTATGAGATAAGCTAGGATGGAATATTTGTCTTGCTCAAGTAAAGCATGTTGATTCAATAATCTTTAATTCACAATTATTAATTGAAAAATTATATGTTTCATAAGGTAAAATAGTTAAACCAAAGTAATTCTAGCTTCACAAGTTTAAATACCAAGAGTTTTGAAGAGTATTCTTAGAAAGCATTCTACAATGGTATGATGATATATTTCTTCAACTTGGCAACATGGACATATCTAAAATATGAGGCTCCTTGTGGTTTGGAATGGACTGACACATGACCCTCTCAACTGTGGACAGTTGTAAATCATAATATTATCACTTTGTATGTCTAGCTGAATATCCATTAAAAGGAAGACACAATTTCAGCAATTCTTGAAAGACTTCTTCTACCTATCTATATAAGGATGAATATTTACTGGAGATAATAGAATTCATGATATCTCTCAAAGCAGAGGTTACTTTTTCTCCTTAGTTTCTAATGCATTGAACTCCTCTACCATAATAAACGTAATACATAAATTTATAATTTTATTTAATTGTCAGTTTTACTAGGTATTTTTCATATCTCTAAAATTTCAATAGCTACTTAAGGTGTTAGGCAATTCTGCTCTCCCAAACAAATGAATATGAATCGATTCAGATCAGCACATTTCAATAATAGTGTGTGTAGGATATATATGGCAGAGTATGTGTATGGGCAAAACATGTTTGATATTTGTTCACATATTTTCCATTTGATTAATTTTTTAATTAGACAAAGATTTAAGAGTTAACAAGCAAAATTAGTGTTTGTAATTATTTTATAAGTTTAGAGAAAGCTAGATATCTATGTTTCTGAGAATAAATTTACTATGGAAAATTGTATGAAAGGGGAAATCTATAGACACATGCGTTCTTACTAAAAATACAACATAAAGTTTAGCACTTGTTTATTGATAAAAGGACATATATTGATAAAAGGACATATATTATCTTCTCTAAATTAAAAGGTATCCAAGTGTCCCACTTAAATTTTCTCTCATTTCAGGCGCAGATAATTTTTCTGAACAAATTGTTGGAATCTGATGACCTCTAGCCTTTACACTTTATTTCACATTGAATATGATAAAATTAAACATTGATGAAAGATCATGAAATAATATTGTGTCAGCCTTTAGTGTTTTTTTCTTCATTATTGAGTGGTTTGACCCAAGTGCTTTTCTGAACATTATTTGTGATAATATGTTTATTGCCTTGATAGAAGGGATGTAGTATTTAAATATTAAGCTAGATGATTTATCCTGTAATTGAAAGAAAACCTTATGCTCTGAGTATTTGATTTGAAGTAACCATTATTTCTAGAATCAGGTAGTGAAAGCCAGTTTGTTTACCTCATGTCTGTATGGTCATTAAATAAGTCCAGTTATGAATCATGAAGGGAATATGTTCCTCTTAATGCAATAAAACTTCCACAAAGGGATAAAAGCATCCAACACGACCTTTGTTATGAAAATATATTCAACGTCTGGGCTCAGGGGCTTGGCCTTGACTGCTAAGGTAAAAATAGTGTTTTCTGTTATGAACATTTCTCCTTCTACCATTGGACATTACAGCTTAGTTCAGTAACTGAGAAAACAATACTGGCTGTATAACAAAATTATATTTCCTTTGATATGATGAAAAAGTACACATTAAATATGTACTATTTTAGAATGAAGAATAAATCATTATATGTAGTATAAATGCATTAGTGATTACATTTTTCTCTTTAAAAATCAAAGAACGACAACAAAAGGAAAATTTATTCCTCAATATAGTCACAGAATTACTGCCCAGATTGATCATAATTTGAATTTAAGAAAATATTAACAATGTAGATCTTTAAAAAGCATAGATAGATGTAAAGAGATTAACTGTAACAAGTGTTTGAAAACTATAATTTGCCTTAAAACAGGGGAAATTTTTTTTAAATTGCCCTGATGATTTGTGAGAAAGTGAACTTGGAGTGGAGGATCTAACTAATTTTTAGCTATTAATATAAATACAATTAAGTATAAAGAACACATGGGTCATGCACTTGCTTTAAACCAGTTTTGGGCAAATTGTACACTGAGAATTAAAATGAATCAAACCATTTTATAAGTGTTCAATTCATATCCATGAGATACTGTTGGGATTTTTTTGTTTGTCTTTAAACTGAAGTTCTGTGAATTAGCAAAAGCAACTGGTTAGTACAGTTCTTTTTGCAAAAGCAGTCATCTAGTTGTCCCTAATTTTCAGTGTGTAAATGTCCTACTGTGTCTCAAATTAAACAATTTCAAATGTCAACATTAGGGTCAAAATTCTTTATTCACAGAATAGGAAATTTAGGCCCAAAATTACTTGGTAAAGAGTGGCCTTTAAAAATTTACCTTATTTCTAAAACTTTCACCCAGGCAAACTCTCAAATACATTTCATACCATCATATATTACATTATTTTTATTTTTCTATGTGTAGCTCCCATATTTTTTCTTCTTAGTTTATTATGATCAGTGCTACAGAATTACTCAATCATTCCTAGCATTTTATGTCCTAGCTATCTGGCAATCTCAGTTTCAAAACCAGAATAGGGCTTGGCTTTTTTTTTTTTTTTTTTTCAGAAGCCAGAGCAGGAAGAAAAAGGAAGCCAGAAAAACAATAACTCCAAATGATTGATTTCAGGGATGATTAGAAAGCTGTTTCTTTATTTTGTAATATGAAAACTTAGACTTTCAGTTTATAATCATAGCCCATATTAGATTATATTTTAAAGCATGTTCCTTTCCATTGTCATTTTATGATTATCACCATCCTGCCACTGTATCACCAAACATGCTCTCTTATAACCACATCACATAGAGATAATAACAGTAGTCATGCTAATAAAACAAACTGACGTATTCATCATGTCCACTAGTACCAGTCAGGGAGTGGAATGCTACACAGATCCATATCATTTAATTAGCACAATCATGATATGAAGTCAGTGCATTAACATTTCCATTTTATAAATACAAGGCAAAGCAATATGCTTAAAATCTTACAACCAGCCAGTATTAAGTACAGAATCTGGGAATTGAGTCCGGTAACACAACTAAGCTTTCTCACTGTTGCTCTGGTGAGAGCAGACTTGAGGCACTGTCTTTCTTGTTCTTGACTAATACTTTCTACCTAACTGACCATTCTCAAGGATTGAGGACACCTTAAGTGTATTGTATGCAATCTCAGGTAATCAGAACTAATATTAGCCAGATCTTAATTCACTACTTTTTTTTTCCCCCCTCATTACTGCACTCTCCATGGTGCTGGTTCTTAACTCTTTCAGTCCATGCAGACACACATTCTCTTCTCTTTGGTTAGAAGAGCATAGACTTCAAGGTCACACAGACTCGAGTTTAAATATTAGCAATGTTACATTGTATGTATATGACCCTTGACAAGATATTTTATAACCTTGAGTCTAAATTGAATTATCTGTAAAATATGGATCTTTGTAAGGATTTAATTGCAATATATGTGTATATTACAATTAAATCACATCACATATATATATATATATATAATATACATGTGATATGTAGCACACATGCACCACTATATGTGTAGCACAGAGCTTGATACTCTTTAAAAAATCATTATGATAAATACTAAGATTAATATGCCAACGTTCATTGAATTTCAGTTGTCTGTGTATCTATCTGCTTCAGTTCAATACAATATACCTCTCACAGTGCCAGGACTGTAAAACTGGCCATGACTTTGGAAGTGACTGCCATGCATCAGACATAACTCATGCACGTGCTAGGCTTGTACATAACACTTGGCAGTAATTCCTTTCACCTCCCTTTCTTTTTCCACTGAAGGAACCACACTAAAACTTGAGTAACAGTGAAAGACAAGCCTACATAAGGATAACCTAAAATGTAAAGGAAGAAAAGCATTTCAGGACTTTAAACCATTTAACCAAGACACAAAACGATAGAATAGCCTGTCTAAAATCATATGGAAACTAAGGGCTAAAATTTTGGTCCCTGATTCCAATGTTATACTTTCTCAAGTGTATTATTAAACTGTTCTCAGAAGGATCATAAAGAACATTTAAGACAAAAATAAATCTTACAGAGCCACATACTATGGAAATTGTTGTTGGTGGTGGCGGTGTGAGCCTTTACCCCTTCCACTGTTTCTCTTATGTCAAACATCTCACAATTGTCTTTACTAATCTCCTCCAGATTTAGATGGACATCACAGTATCAGCAAGCCTGAGGATAATATGCATAGACAAATTCAAAATGTTCACTTCATTTGAATTTAAAACTTTAAGAGACTGCCAGCATTTTATTACAATCAGGCCTACACTTCTATAAGGCTAAAATTTGACCCATTTTCCCTTCCTCAAACATAAAAAAAATTCAAAGTTTGATAAGCTCTTTCTTTGTGGGCTTCTAGAAATGTAAGATATATTAATTTTCTAATAATTTTATAGCATATTATCATAATTTTAGGGAAATACTTTTTCTAAGAAACTATAATTTTAATAAAATGGATAACTAATCTAAAAATTACAGGTGACAGAGGCTGATGAAAGTGTATATATGTTATAGAACCTCAAGTTCTATGCTTTTTCTTTTTCTTCCTTTTTTTTTTTTTGCATTTTTACATCATGAACCTACAACATTGATTTATACTTTCACAGCACGAAATCTAAACTGAATATTGAAAGGACAGTATTTCTTATGGACTAAATATTTACGTCCTCTAAAAATTCTTATGTTGAAGTCCTATTAGAAGGTATTGACTTCGGGAGGTAATTAGGGACAGATGAATCTGAGGATGGGGCCCTCAGGATGGAATCAGTGGCCTTGTCGGAAGAGGAGGAGAGAGACATCTTCCTGTTTCTGTCCGTGAACATGCACTGAGGAAAAAACAAAAGCCATTAGGATACTGTGAGAAAATGGCCATTTGCAAGCCAAGAAGAGAGTCCTTATGAGGAAATGAGTCAGCCAGCACCTTGATTTTGCACTTCTCAGTCTCCATAACTATTGGAAATAAATTCCCACTGTCTAAATTACCTATCCAGGATATTTGGTTATGGAAATCTGAGCTAACATACTATTACTCAAAGAAATGTGAGTGGGGAGAGGTAGAGAGGTGGTTGTTTGTTTATTTGGAATAATATTGGCTAAAGTATATGTTTTAAAAATATGAGATCTTTGAAATCTCAATACCATGCCTCAAGAATACCTCTCAAGCATATATGAGTTAACACACTATCCATGTTTTTTTTTTTAAGGGTGTTTTATGTGATTATCATTTGTAATGATCAGTTTTTATATCTTCAAGATATCTGTATGGTAATGGTAAGATTTTTGTCAAAGAGACTACATCAAATAATGTTGGCAAAACATTTACTCTGAAAATTTCAATTTATCATGCTGTAAAATGCTGTGTACATATGTGTATGTACATGTGTATATGTCTCAATAAGACACTCAGAATCATTCAATATTTTTCTACACTAAATCTCTAAGTCTGTTAAATCCACAGTCTTAAAAGGCAATGGATGAGGTAACCTAATTTCAAACGTCATAGAAAAGTTTTATAAATCTTAGCTGACACTCTGGGTCATTTACACAAAAATTTTTAGACAACCAGTTATTCTATTCATATAAAACACCACTCCTTAGTATCTCAGATTAATACTTTGGTTTACAAATAGTGCATGTTATATAAAAATTATTTTATATAATGTTATTTATGTCCAAAGTTCTAGGCCAAAATAATCTAAATTTTCTGTACCCATTCTCTTTTCTCTGCTACCTCATTTCTAGTACACCTCTCATCTTCTGTTTATTTCACTCTAGCACAAATGGTGGGGTTCCATGTGCACTTAGATTAATTCATTGTAACAGTTTATTGAGTGTGATATGCCAGGCATGTACTATTCAGAGGTATGTATGATGGTGAAAAAAACAGGTTTGATAGGTTTTAGAGTAGGGTTTTATAGCACAAAAAATAGGAAAAACACATAGTGGTGGGGAATATAAAGGGGTCATGGAAGGCTGCATAAATGAAGTGATGCCTATGTTTAAATACGAATTACAAGGTCACTTAATAGATGAATTATGGATAGGCTGGGTATCATTGAGGATGAATGAGCAAAAATTGAGCAAAGGAGGCAACAAATTATCCAAGAATGAGCTTAGAGAGAGCATGGGTCTAATGAGGCAGCATACCTGCTATTTCATGGAACAGAAGGAGGCCAGAATGGCTGGGTTAGAGTTGGTGAGAGAAAGTGTATTAAGGGATGTGGTCAAATCAGTTAACAGGCAACAGATCATGAGAGGCTTTGTAGCTTTTTGTAAAAACTCTTACTTATACTCAGGAAAGTGACATAATATGACTTTAAAGGATTTTTAAAGGCCTCTGCCTTGAGAACTGACTTTAACAAATACAGGGGGAAATCAAGGGGAAACGCTGAAGCTGCTACAATAATTCACCAGAAAGATGATGCTGCTTTGGTTCAGGGTGGTAGCAGCGGAAGTGGTTTGAAACCTTTGGATGCTATGTATAATTGAAAATAGAGACAACAGTATTTGCTAGCTGATTGGATGCGGGGAGTAGCATAAGGAGAGGAATAAAGAGTGATTTAAGAAACTAAAAGGGAGAAATTGTTAGGTGATATGGAGACGTTTGCCGATGGTACAGGTTTTCATGGGAAGATAGGGAATTCAGTTTTAGATATATTACATATAAGAAGTATGAGGCATTCAGGTGGAGGTACCAACTACGCAGCTGCATAAATGAGTCTGGGCTGGAGTGATCTCAGAGTGAATGAGGACTTAAGGAATGGGACTGAATAAAACCTCCATGGGGAAGGTGGGGAATGAAGGAGAGTGCATGGCCCTTCACATTCAACATCCACCACACAAAGTTCTAGACACTGTAGGTTGTCTTTAGTGGGGTGCTTAGGATACAAAGATACTACAAAGAGACTCAAAGCATGGCTTTTAGCTTTTTTCTTACTAATTACTGTGTCTTCAGTTTCCTGAGAGATTACTAAGATGCACTTTAACTTCATTTCCTAAGTTAAAACTCACAAAAAAACCCATGAGGTAAATAATATCGTTTATTTTACACTTAAATCAACTACACTCCTGAAACATACCCAAGAGCAGAGCTGAGATTGAGACTGAGTTCTGTTTAGTGAGAAATCTGCCCCTTCAACCTGCTATTATCCTGTGTATTCTCTTTTTCCTAGAAAGAATTCTGACTCTATCTGCCTTCTTTCCCAGCAAGAAACTTAGTCCCATTTTCTCTCTCCAACTTATCTTTTGTTTTCTGAAGGAAAATCCATACTTAGTTGGACTAAGTGTCAGCTGGCTTTGTACTTTCACAATTTTTATTCAGAGATGGCCAGAACTAAATAATATCTTAAATTGTCCAGGGGAACATTTTTATTTTTTTCTCTTTACAATGCTCTTCAGCTCATCATGGCATTTTAATAAAAAATGATGGTGAAGATGGACAGGGACAAAATTAAAAATCATCTTTTGAGTATAGTCGTTATGTCACAATATATAAAGATTCTTATTAAAATTCACTAAATCTATCATTAACATAGGTTACTATTAAGAATATTTAAGATATCAGTAAGCATGGTATTGCCAGTGATGGATGAACATAAAGAGAAAATAAGTCTAAGAAATAAGTATGTCATTATCTATATTAATTTTAATAAACATGTTAATAGACATTTAAAATATAAAAGCTGTAGTGATACATATAGAATTTATAATGAATCATTTAAACATCATCCAATATATCACAAGCATGAAGCAGAAATCAATACACCTTACAAAATCTGTCCTGTATGCAAACATTAAAAATCTAATGGCAAAATTTGAGGGGAAAAATTTCTCTGGGTTTTCAAAAGCCAGATGTGTGATGGTTTACTAGAACTGAGAGTCTTTCGTCCTATGATCAAGCATGCCATGCAGATTTGGCTCTGAGCCTGCAGAGAAGGAAGGATTCTCAAATTATGATGTGGTTTGGACAATTGGAGTAATTTGTGGTTAGGAAATAGGACATTTGGGAGAACTTATTTTGATATTTATGTCATATGTGTTTGCTCTACCCACATTTTAAGACTCTAGTCTAAAGAAATAAAAAGTTATAAATGATCTCAAGAAACAACTAAATATTCTTGGTAGATTTTCATTTATGTAAGCACACAAATAGTAGGAAGTTTTATTTTTTATAAACTATTTTCAGACATATTTGATACATAAAGTTGAAAAGAAAATCATTCCTGATTCTGATAAGTCATATTTTATAGTGGAGTATTTCACATGAAGGTTTCTAAGCACTTCCAAATATTTACATGTTGTGTGCTTGTTTTCTTTAAGGTAACAAAAAGGAAGCCTAAAACCGGGCATAAACTGAATCAACTGTCCACCCCTTAAAGTTTTTGAAAAGATATCTCAATAATTAATCTGTCTAGCCTTTAAAATCATTTTAACATGCATTGTGATTTTGTCATAATAGTCAAAATTCAGTGGGAAATGACCTTTTATATTTATCCACATAGTAAAAATCAATACTCAACATTTGCTAAGTGCCAAAATGCCAGGTCCTTCATAAATGCTTTACACATATCATCACACTTGAATCCTTATTTCGTCTCTCACCATATGAATCATCTTCTCAATATAACACTGTATATTCCCCCTTTTACTGACCCCATATCCTTTACTTCCATAACTTCTGAAAATGAACTATTGTGATTCCTAGTCTACTTCAAATTAAAAGCAATCCCCCCTCCCACATATCCTCAATCTCTTTCTATATTCCCTTCACCTTTAAGCTCTAAAAACCATGATTCTTTGATGGTGACACTAATTGTTCAGTGGTAACAGTGAACTCTTTCACATGCCCTCCTACCAATGGGCCTTAATGTGTGCATCCCCCTTGTTCTTCACTGTACTTTCTAGACCATTTTTCAGTGGCAGATTTCATTTTTCACAGTGACTACTCCAAGACTGCCCATGGAGATCTACCTATTTATTTATTTATTTACCCGTTCATCCAATCATCCATTCATTTGTTGAGACCATTTAATTTCTACTCTTAGCAAATTTCAATTCTATGATACAGTGTTATCTATTCAACACACCCTGTAATCTCTTTTTTTTTTCAGTGTTCTAAGATCATTGTTTATGTACACACCCAGTGCTCCATTCAATAGGTACCTTCCTTAATACCCACCACCAGGCTCAAACATCTCCAATCCCCTCCATAACCTTCAGTTTGTTTCACAGAGTCCACAGTCTCTCATGCTTCATCTCTCCCTCCAATTTCCCCCAATTCAGTTTTCCTTTCCTTCTCCTAATGTTCTCTATGTTATACCTTATTTTCCACAAGTAAGTGAAAACATACGATAATTGACTTTCTCTGCTTGACTTATTTCACTCAGCATAATCTCCTCCAGTCCCGTCATGTTGATACAAAAGTAGGGTATTCATCCTTTCTGATGGCTGTGTAATATTCCATTGGCCTTATGGACCTTATCTTCCTTATCCATTCGTCTGTTGAAGGGCATCTTGGCTCTTTCCACAGTTTGGCAATTGTGGCCATTGCTGCTAAGAACATTGGGGTACAGGTGGCCCTTCTTTTTACAACATCTGTATCTTTGGGGTAAATACCCAGTAGTGCAATTGCAAGGTCATAGGGTAGCTCTGTTTTTAATTTCTTAAGGAATCTCCACACTGTTTTCCAAAGTGGCTGCACCAACTTGCATTCCCACCAAGAGTGTAAGAAGGTTCCCCTTTCTCCATATCCTCTCCAACACTTGTTGTTTCCTGTCCTGTTAATTTTGGCCATTCTATCTGGTGTAAAGTGCTATCTCAGTATGGTTTTGATTTGAACTTCCCTGATGGCTATTGATGATGAACATTTTTTTCATGTGTCTGTTAGCCATTTGTATGTCTTCTTTGAAGAAGTGTCTGTTCATGTCTTCTGCCCATTTTTTGACATGATTATATGGTTTTAGGGTGTTGAGTTTGAGGAGTTCTTTATAGATCTTGGATATTAGCCCTTTGTTTGTAGTATCATTTGCAAATATCTCCTCCCATTCCGTGGGTTGCCTCTCTGGTTTGTTGACTGTTTCCTTTGTTGTGCAGAAGCTTTTTATCTTGATGAAGTTCCCAAAAGTTCATTTTAGCTTTTTTTTCCTTTGCCTTTGGAGACGTGTCTTGAAATAAGTTGTTGTGGCTGATGTCGAAGATGTTACTGCTTATGTTTTCCTCTAGGATTTTGATGGATTCCTGTCTCACATTGAGGTCTTTCATCCATTTTGAGTTTATCTTTGTGTATGGTGTAAAAGAATGGTCGAGTTTCATTCTTCTGTATATAGCTGCCCAATTTTCCGAGCACCATTTATTGAAGAGACTGTCTTTTTTTCTATCAGATATTCTCCCCTGCTTTGTTGAAGACTATTTGACCACAGAGTTGAGGGTCCATGTCTGGACTCTCTACTCTGCTCCATTGGTCTATGTGTCTGTTTTTGTGCCAGTGCACACCCTGTTATCTTTGAGAGTAAAAGCAAAGGATGAGAGACCTGCAATGCGCAAGTCTTTGTTTCATAACCTAGAGCCGACTCTATTCTTTTAACATTTACATTACATTTTTTTAATCTAAGTTTCTACCCAAATAAGGAAAGCTGAGCTTGTGAAGTAAGCTTTATATAGAAATGCCAAACCTAAACTCTTCTGGTCCTAATCCGTTGAGAGTCATTGATGCTTATGTTTGCCCACCAGGGGAAAAAGTAAATATTTTCCTTCCTCTTCTTTATTTAACCCAGCTACCATTTCCACCCTGATGAATCCATTTCCCAGTGCCTGCCATGAATATGTTATAAAGGACTGGCCTGTGGCAAGTGGGTCAGCCCACTGAGCATCTCAGACTTAGAACTGCTAGACCTTGATTTGTGAAGCTCTGATTCTGAAAACTGTAATGTAACTTAACTTTCCCCTCCATTTGAAACTTCATAGTCCATCTAAAAATTCTTTTTAGTTAACAAATAACTTTAACACTCAAAACACACATCTTTGGAAGTTAAAACAGTATAGAAGGGTCTAAGATCAGACTAACTGACTTAAATTTGCTAGAGGTGCTGCTGTGGCCTGGCACTGCCTCTAACATGTTCTGTATCTTCCAAGGAAGCTCTGGTTCTTTTGTCCCAATTCCTCAAGAATATTACAGGATGGAGATTTTCTACTTCCTCTTGTCGGTTGGGTTCTTCTAAGTAATTAATAACTGTAAATGAACTATATAAATACATATATTATCAAGAATTAGACTTGATTTATTCAAAGTTAACACTCTCTCATACTTTCCTTATCATTTTCATCTAGCTTTCATACTGGTATGCAAAAGACTTCTCTGTATTTAAATATAATTAAAAGAGCAATTCTGACCCTTGTCCAAATCTTCTCTGTCATTAAAATTAGCTATCCAGAGTACTGAGACTTGCAAGTAGATTTTTAAATAACATATGAGCTCCGTGATTAATAGAGAACAGGTTTTTAAAGTGTCATCCAATACCTTGGTACTAACATTACAGAAGTCTCTTTGTTTCCTTAATGCAAATATGTGAACGACATAGATTTTAAATCCGTATAACAGAACCAACATGGCCACTGGTTTAGTTCAGGATCGACTGAAGGCTGTTGATGGCACACAACATCATCTACCTGCGAGGCTTTCTTCACACAGACTGTGTGATCTCTTCTACAGTAACTCTTCACTTCTATTTCCTTTCCATCCAATCCACTGCAGTCAAAATGATTCAATGTAACTTATACAACAGTCTGAATAAGGGGGTCTCACATTACACATTTCATTTTATTTTATTTTAAGATTTTATTTATTTATTTGACAGAGAGAGAGAGATCACAAGTAGGCAGAGAGGCAGGCAGAGAGAGAGGGGGAAGCAGTCTCCCCACTGAGCAGAGAGCCCAAGGTGGGGCTCTATCCCAGGACCCTGAGACCATGACCTGAGCCTAAGGCAGAGGCTTAACCCACTGAGCCACCCAGGCGCCCCTACACATTTTATTTTAAATCACTTACTGAATATAAGTTATTTCCCGAGGCTTGAAAGTACATCAAGAGAATTTAAAAAGCATGATCAGCAAAAAGAGGCAAAGGGTGTAAGGGACAAGCATCAGGTAGCTTCTAACTTAGGACTAGTCAGCGGATTTCATTTTACTAAAATACTCTATCTTTCTAATCTTAATATTTAATCACAGACTAATAGACTAATAGTATATACATATTATTATTAATAATAGTATAATAATATGGTATTACTAATACTATATAATTGAAATGTAGATTTAATATGATATATGATAACAGTATATAATATAACATATTATAGTATGGTATAGCATAACATATTATATTATTCTCAGGAGCCCATAAATACTGTGTTAAAAAACATTAACTATTTTTTCTTTGTCCCATAGTTCTTGGTGTAAAAAAATTCCTAATTATACACTGTTGCACTGACACAGTGCTTAAACTTTGAACTGGCAAAGCAAGAAAAAAAAGATTGGTGGTCCTCTTTCACTTGGCCTGATATTTCATCTGTTTTTGCTATTGTAATGGATATTACTATATTTCTATAGTTCTTTGGCTGCTAGCCTTTGTAAACAATAATTGATATGATGTCCAGCTAACTGGGGTAAAAGGCACATATAAGAGAGACAAAGTTGGGGGCTGCCTGGGTGGCTCAGTGGGTTAAGCCTCTGCCTTCGGCTCGGGTCATGATCTCAGGGTCCTTGGATCGAGTCCCACATCGGGCTCTCTGGTAGGCAGGAAGCCTGCTTCCTCCTCACTCTCTCTCTCCCTCTCTACTTGTGATCTCTCTCTGTCAAATAAAATAAAATATTAAAAAAAAAAAAAAGACAAAGTTTTTTGCATGTGATGAAAAACAAATTTATAACCAAAAGTGCAAATAGGAAAACAGCTTTAAATTGAGTTTACAAATCTTATGCTGTATGATATTTTCCTTTATGAAATTATTTGGATTTAGGAACCGAGGAACTATCAATGTAGAACTGAGACTTTACATAGATAATAAAAAGTACATTCCAAATAGCTTTGGTGAATTTTCAGATTCTTCTTGCTTTTTTAGTTGCTTCTAGCTCCTCCTAAGAAAAAGAAAACTACTGACTACGAGATTTCAATACATAGGATGCCTACAGGCAAGGTTCCAGGTTCAAATAAGTTTTTTTTTCTTAATCTAGAACAAAGAAGGGGAGAAAGGGTGGGTGTGCCACTTTCATATCACGGGAGTGAACATTATTAAAACACCACCACAAAAACTTTGAAAGCTTAGATGTAGATGTCAGACTACAAAAAGCCTAGAAATAACTTAGTCTCCCCTCCCAAGCAAATTTGTAAACATATATAAAAATCTTATTGTCCACACTTTGTTTTCCCTATAGTTTTTCTTTCATTATATTTTTGATTGGGCACAGTGAGATTGAAATACATATGGATGAAATTTTAAAGATAAAATATTTGAAGTAGCTGAGTCAAAGGAGAAAGGAGTCTACAAAGTCTAGAGAACAAAAGAGATACCGTGCTTTGTTTACTTAGCCAGAGATGTCTAGGTAGACAAAGATGTAATTCTTTTAAATTGTTGACACATGGTATCTTTGATTATTGCCTTACACTTTTATATTCCAACAAATATGTATTCCTCTGCTATTTGTAGTCTATATATTTATATACCACTTATCACTTGCTCAGTTTTATAATTAATTGTGTCTGTATTTTCTCTGAAAATTCAAAGTTCTGAAGATTAAAGCCATGTTTCATATATTTCAGCATTCCTATTTGGAGCCAGCCAGATTTTGCTTGATTTAGCCAAATGGAATATTATAAAATAACCTCAAGATAAAAGAAATTTAGTATTTACAGATGTATATATCACACACTTTATGACTTCTAAGCTGGGCAATTTCAATATGCTTAACTTTGAATAAAATCCTGGTAATTTGCCATATCAATGAATAAGGTTTTTCTGAGTCCTCATACTAATATTTTCCTGGGGGGGGGCAATTGTATAATAGCTGAAACCTAGTATATCAGGAAATATGATAGATCTACTAACTGTTCCTACAAACCAGAGGAGAGGCTCTTGGATATGTATCTTTTTGTAAGGAAGTCTTTATTTTTTTTCTTTTCTTAAAGATATCCACCGAGACACCTGGGTGGCTCCGTCAGTTAAGTGGCTGCCTTTGGCTCAAGTCATGATCCCATCATCCTGGGGTTAGTCCCACATCAGGTTTCTTGCTCAGTGGGGATCCTGCTTCTCCCTCTTCCTCTGCCTGCCACTCCCCCTGCTTCTGCACGTGTGCTCTCTCTCTCTGACAAATGAATAAATAAAATCTTAAAAAAAAAAAGATATCTACCATACCATTGTCATCTCCTATGTTCCATGGAGAGTCCTTGGTATGCATCCTGTGTTTTAAGGAGAACCTATATGTGAAGGTAGTAGATGATTTTTTTAAAGCTTATAATGATATAATTTTCCATGTACTAAAGGGCTTATTAATGAGATATCTCTTGGAACTACTACATGAATGGAAGGGTATTTGGCATGCAGTGCTAAGGAATATTTTAAGTCACCTTTATGACTGTGGCTTAAAACATAAACAATTTATTATGATTTTATTTACTCATTCATTCATTCACTCTCAAGTCCTTGATTATTTTGTCCCAGAGTTATGAAATAAGAATACAATTTAAAATGACAGATTTAAATCTTATCTTGAGTCCAATATACAGCTTTTCATATTTAGGCTGGAACATTTTCATATAACATATTTTTTCTTCTGTCTACAGCAGTTATCAATCTGTTGGCTACAAGTCTCTTCCTGCTCTTAAACTACAAAGATCCACATCTGCAGCCCATTTCAGTAACCTACTACACCCATTGGAACCATTGAGCAGCTATTTACTATACTCAAAAGAGCAGTGATTTCTGCCTCAAAGTGTTCACATTTAAAAGTACAGACTTTCTCAAATGAAAAACATAAAGAAATAAAAACACAATGACCTTACTAAAACACACAGACTCATCATTTTTTCAAAGGGAAGCCCCCTGGCATGAATAAACCATAAATACACCAATACAGGAATAGGATAAGCATAATCAGAGCCATAGCATATCACATTTCTTTGAATCCTTGCTTCAAACAAGTACCATGAGATTTTTCAGAATCTGTTCTTCTGTATCTTTCTCTCAGGCACCAAACAAAGATGTTTTGGATATCTCTTTCTGGTAGCTGACTATATCATGTTAGGCTTTGAGGTTACAGAAATAACTAAAATTTTGTTTAACTCGATTCTGCTAGATATTGGGCAAATTACCCTCTCTGAATTCCAATTGCCTTATAAAATACAGTATAATACTGCTATTTGCCTCATTGCCTAGTTGCAATGAGTCTCATCAGTATTTAACCTAATAGTTGTCACATAGTAAGTATTCAATTGATGATAGGTCTTATTATTTTTCATTTATCAAAAGTTATTGGGATCTGATAAAATTTCAGAGTTGAAATAATTTTGAGAGTGAAAAATAGTACACAAAAAAGGATAGAAATGTAGCCATCTCAGACATACCAGGACACACACTCACACTATAGTACTGTTCTAAGAGCCAGGAACATGAAAACAGAATATCTACTCTCAAGTACTTAGTGTTTAACAAACAAAACAAAGTAGAAACAGCCTCAAACAGGCTCAAACTGGTGGTTGTCAAAGGTAAGGGGTGGGGGAAGGGGAAAACACATTATTGGGATTAAGAGGTAAAATCTTCCAGTTATGAAATAAATAAGCCATGGGGATGTAAAACACGGTATAAAGGAATAAAATTAAAGATGTATTAACATTTGTATGGTGAGAGATGGTAAGCACATTTACTATTGTGAGCACTTTATAATGCATAAAAATATCAAGTCACTATGTCCTACACCCAAAAATAATATATAATACTGCGTGTCAACTATACCTCCATGAAAAAGAAAGTAGTTTGGGCTTAGGGAGTCTTGAAGAAGGCTATAATTAAACGGCAATGGGGCAAAACATTACATCAAACTGTTTATTGCAATTCTAATTTGATGTCAAGGAATTTTAATGCTCTAAAAATAATTTTATTTCTTGTATTTTATTAGAAATTTATACCTTATAAAAACATATAAAGTCTAAAAGAAGACACTTTAGCTGCAATTGTTTATTAGAATAAATACCTACAAATAGTTCAGTATCAGTCCGGAAAATAAAATTCCTGTCAATTGTTATATCCGTTTGAGGTCATAAAAATGCCAGGAAAGCCACGCTGATTACTTGTAGGCCATATCGCCCATATACCAACTGCATCAAATGACTGAACATTCTGCAGTCTCACTTCTACTTTCTTAAAAAAACACAGCATCTTGAGAGACAGGGGAGGGGGTTGTAGGGGAAGGGAGGGAAAAATGAAGCAAGATGGGACTGGGAAGAGAGACAAACCATAAGAGACTCTTAATCTCAGGAAACAAACTAAGGGCTGCTGGGGGTGGGGGGAGGGATAGGGTGGCTGGGTGATGGACATTGGGGAAGGTATGTGCTATGGTGAGTGCTGTGAAATGTGTAAGCCTGATGATTCATAGACCTGTACCCCTGAAACAAATAATGCATTATACGTTAATTAAAAAAAAAAAAGGAAAAGAAAAAAGAAAAACATACCATTCCCCCTCATTTACTCTCTTTTTATCTTATTCTTTACCTTCAGTAAGAAAAAGACAATTGATTCAGTTGATAAATTTCCAAAATATATTAGGAGGAATTGCAGAAAGGAAAAAAAAAACAAAAAACAAAAAATAAAAAAAAAACCCTCTATTGTGACTAAACATGAAAAAGATGTACATTGTCACCTGTAGTTGGGAAAGTGTGAATTTCAACTACCAATTTATAGACATCAAGCTGCAAACCATTTAAAATATTATTATTACCCAACTGTTGGTAAGAGGTAAAAACAGAATTAGTGTATAGTGCTAAGAATAAGCACACTTTGGAAAGAAATTTGGCAATATTTCCTTAAATTCTACCCCTCCCCCTGTATATCTAGTAGAAAAACATTTATATATGTGCCTACAGCCATTCATTAAATTGTTTATTATACTATTGCTCACAATAGTGACAAAATGAGAGACTATTTATAGTGAAATATTGCACTACAGTGAAATTAAATATATTGGGTCTTTATTCATCAAAGGGATAAATTATGAAAAAATTTTGTTGATAGGAAAAAAGAGTAGGAATTTTACATAAAATATTTTCTAATTACCTGAATATTGTGAAACTAGCAAAATTTTCTATACTGAATTGGAGATACCCCTGCTCCACCCCACACACACAGATAGACACACACTGTACACAGGATTTACAAAAAGGATAATGTTACCTTTGGAGTTAATTAGGACTCAGGATGAAAAGTACAATCTCGACAAGTTTTTTCTTAAGGAAAATATAATGAAACAAAACCAAACAAAACCTGAGCCATTTCTTTTTAAAATCAGACTTATATTTTTAACCAATAACTTCACATGGTTTATTATAAAAATCTGAGAGTGGGAGCACCTGGGTGGCTCATTGTTTACGTGTCTGCCTTCAGCTCATTTCATGATCCCAGGGTCCTAGGACCGGTCCCGTATTGGGCACTCGGCCCAGCAGAGACTTTGCTTCTCCCTCTCCTTCTGCTGCTCCCCCTGCTTGTGTGTGTGCTCTCAGAGAGCTAACTGCTAGAACTAGGATGTTCTGGGAGGAAATGTTCTGGGCATCCTTTTTTAAAACAAAACAAAACAAAATAAAACAAAAACATTTAGTTAATTAAATAAATATTCAAGGATTTAGTATTATTTGCTCACTTATTTTATTATGTTGATGGAAGCTTAAGCTATGGTCAGCTTAAAAGGAAATTATTTGACCAGTAAGTGGAGAACACAAACTCTTTCCTCTGCCATTTCTTACATAATGAGATAATCTTGCTGTGGATGTCTGCAAATGTAATTGTAAAAGAGGAACACAGCTAAGCATTGCACATTGATAAAATATTAGGTGCTATGAGCCAAAACATCCCAGAAGGAATGAACAGCTTCCAAATTTAGCCTAATTAATCAAAAATTGGACAAGAAAATATAGCATTCTTTAATTTTAGCAAAATTTTAAAAAATAATTTTAGTTTAAAATGTGTAATTAATTTACTCAAGTACATTTTATGCATAAGAAACACGCATAAAAGTCACTTCCTCCTTGTCTTCCTTTTATCTTTAAGACTGAAAAAACAATAATTGGTTTCCCTTGTTGCTTAGAAAGGAACAACAAACTGTGGAAATTCAATCTCTACAGCCATTCATTCATTAAAATCCATCTTTTAATGTTTAAGAATTTTCAAGAGAGAAATAAGTAGGTCAGGATACCCAGGGATACACATACTACATACTTGTCAACAAATATGCAGAGCAGGGATTACTTTCATTTTCTTTTGTTTCATGTTATTTTTCCCATCTTTGGTTGCATCTGAATTTTAATTCTGTTCATATTCTGCTATTCGTAGGAAAGTGGCCTGAAGCAGACAGCAAGAAGAGAGCAGTAAATGGAGCACGTAAATCACTCCTTCCCCAGTTCCATAGCTGATTTAAAGAACATCCTGGCACTAATGCTTGAAAATAATATACTGTCGAGCCCGACACAGCAGAGGGACTCTACTTCAAATTACAGGATAGTCCAGGTGACCGTGCAATTACAATTAACCTCCTGCCCACAATGTCAGTGATAAACAGTCATGCGACATATGGGTCTAGGAAAGTACTCAGGTAATGTAAAAGCAATTCCTGAGGTTTCTGTGTTTAAAAAACTATTTTCAATTAAAACATCTCACAACTTTAAGAACTGGTTTCCTGATGGATGCAATATTTTTTTTTCTATTAAAACATATGAC
Source organism: Lutra lutra (assembly GCF_902655055.1). Taxonomy (NCBI): domain Eukaryota; kingdom Metazoa; phylum Chordata; class Mammalia; order Carnivora; family Mustelidae; genus Lutra; species Lutra lutra. The sequence goes on from NC_062279.1 coordinate 195,295,139, forward strand.
ATAATAAAAGCGACTGGAAGAATGTCTGACATATAAGATGTGCACAAGAAATATTTATGAAAAGACTGTAAGCACATTTGCAGAAATCCTCAATCTTTCTGATCCCCGAGCACGTGTTCAATATTTGAAATAGTTTGCTAAGAATAATTTTTGCCCAATCAGGTTTATATGAAAAAATAACTATACTAATATCCTAACATCGATGTCAATGAATTTAACGCTTCCTTTGAGATTTATAAACATACATATGGGTGTATGTGTGTATGTGCATGGATATGCATATAATTCATCCACACACAGATACAGTGTACCAGGTCATATATACTCTTCAAATAAAGAATAAGTGAGAGAAAGAAAACTTGTGTATGCATATTTGGTCTTTCCACTATAGATATTCATAATTTTCATCATACATATGGTAGGTAATGAATTTGCATAACTGATTATTAGTAAATGTCATGATTTAACAAATCTCTGTTGAGATAATCTTCCAATCTTGATTCGCAAAAGTATGTTTGCATACTTAAAACTGGAACTATGATGTGGACATACATAATCCTTATCTACTAATACATACCTACTTGGAACTCAATAAATTAAGTTGATATAGCATTGGCAATTATAATAAGAATTTTCCAGGGAACTCAATGATCCATTCTTACAAAGCTCTGGTAAGTGTCACTAATGAACTAAGATCTACCATTAGGAAGCAATATTTTCTAACTCAGAATGACATTATAATCATACAAGTTTAGAAAACTTAATATTCAAGGTTTACACTAGTATGAGTAAATGTGATAAGAAAGCAACTGAAAGTTAACAATTTAAAATATAATACTATGTATTCTTGATTTTGACAGGTGCCAGGTGAATACAAAGTGGTATGATAAAATAACTCTGGTTTCAGATATCTCACATTCTAGCTGGAGAAACAAATTTATCATAGAGATTTTAAAAAGGAAATTAGTACAATTAGTATAAACTTGCAAAAATAGAATTCAAGAAAAGCTTACACAGTTAGAGAAAATTTATGGAGCTGTTTTAGAGCTATGCCAAGTAATAAAAAAAACAACAACTCATAATCTCGAAGCAGGTAAAAGAAACAGAATAACAGATCATAGAGTTAACGTTTGTTACTGCAAGGAATTGATTCCAAATATGATGAAAGGCTTTGAAAATAAGACCAAAATATTAAATTTCAATTTGTGGAAAATAAAGAGCCACTGTCCATGTGTGTGTGTATAAACATGTGTATTTTTATGTGTCTGTGTCTGTGTGTATTTGCATAGGACAGTAAAGGAATAACATGATTGACATAGAACTAAGGATTTCTTTAATGGATGACCAGTTAGAAATCCAGCGTAAAGGGTAGAAATTGTTTAATATATTGTAGAAATCTAGCATTAATTGAGAGTCTGTATTAGGATAATAGCTTATCATGATGGAGAGATAAAATGGGTGTAAGGCAATTCCTAAGACAGATATCTGATAATTTTAGGTATTTGACTTTATACGAATATCTTAACCTCTCTAAGCTTGAGCCTTGAAATGTGTATTACTAACTTCGATGTATAATAACACCATGGTGAAGACAACTAACTCTCTATTCCCTAAATATACTCTCCTTTTGTCTGAGGAATAGGATCTATACTGGGAGTGTCGGTGTGCCTAGTTATAAAGGCTTATTTATCGGTTCTCCTCATAGAATCGAGCTGAGCAGAATGCAGTGAGATAAAGGTAGGTTTTGTGTGTTACTTCCAGAAAAGTGCTTTAAATAATGTTGACTTAACTGGAAGGCATGTCTTCTCTTCTTTTGCCCTTTCCTCATTCTTACTGCCTAGAGTATGAATTTGGTGGTTGGTAATCCAGAGGTCATCTAAGGCTAAGCCAGGAAGTTCTTTAAGAATGAATGCAAAGTGACAAGGATCTGGGTACCTGATAATAAAGTGGTACCAGTCAGTCCTGGACTGAGTATCCTCAAGTTTCTTGTATAGGAGGGAAAAATACTTTTTTACTTATTTAGGCAATGAAACTTATTTTAGGCCATTGGACTTTCACTTAAGCCTGTCCCACAGGATTATTGCCTTAAAGGAGGTCAAGTTTATATAGGGCAAATAAATCTGCTTCATATTTGAAGTCTGACCTTAAATATTTCTTCAAAGAGACCTTCCTAGGTGGCTCAAAGTGAAATAATTCCTCCCATGTTTCTTCTTCCTTATAGCACTTATCACAATTAACAAATATCTATGTGTTGATTTACTTTTCTAGTTTTTCTATTTATTATACTCTGTGAAACAAGAGGAAAGTAAATAAACTGTACACATGGACACAGAGTGATGATTATCGATCATATATTGGTTAAGCAAATGAATAGCACATCAAAATGAAACTATTGCTTTTCTCTTAAAAATCCTACATAAGCTAAATAATACTTTCCACAATGACTACATTTTAAAAAGTAAAAAATATTTCACTATTTCCAGTTGATTGAAATTTAATATGATTTTTTAATCTTCCAAGAAGTGATGAGATCTCCTCAGACACTTCAACTATCATTGTGTTTGAAAGAACTTAATTCAAATATTTTCTTAAGTGATAAAATCTTAGTGATATTTTCATCTCCAATTCAGTTAGATAGAAGTCAGTTACCAGGTTTCCCTAAGTATGAAATTTTCAATATAATAATAGAGTGCTAAGTAACTTTATACTATTTTGAAGTTTTATACTTTCCATTAACTCCATTATTTTGAAATCCTTTATGTTTCCTGTCTCCTAGATTTTGTCTTACTCTTTCAAGATCACCAGTGAATTCTTCTACTCTCTCTCTCTCTTTTTAAGATTTTATTTATTTATTTGACACAGAGAGCACAAGTAGGCAGAGTGGCAGGCAGAAAGTAGGGAAAAACAGGCTGAGCAAAGGGCTTAATGTGGAGCTGGATCCTCGGACCTGGGATCATGACCTGAGCGGAAGCCTGACACTTGCTTTACTACCTGAACTACCCAAACGCCCCATCTACTATCTCTTTTTCTTTTATACCTCCTAATTTTCCTTGAATCTGTCAGTGGCCTTATTCCTTTCTCTCTCTTAAACTTCCTACCTAATAATTGCACATAGTTCATAAAACAAACAGTTCATAAAAGAAGTGTATCCTCTACGTACATGATTTTCAAAATCATACTCTTTAGTTCTGAGCACTTTCCAGCTATAGGCATGTTTTTGTAATGAACTCTTTAGGAGTCACATTTTATTACTTTCATTACCATCATGTAAATAGCTGTTAGTCAGACACAGTTTGTTTTTATAATTCTCAATCATCTTTCTCTTCTGTCATTGTGGTCAAAAGGACAACCATGCTACAAACATAAAAGAATGAATGAATGTCTACTTTAACTCCTCTTTACTTTGCTGTATTCCACTCAAATTTTCCATTAGTATTTCTTGTCCGAGGGTGCCTGGGTGGCTCAGTGGGTTAAAGCCTCAGCCTTCAGCTCAGGACATGGTCTCAGGGTCCTGGGATCAAGCCCCACATCGGGCTCTCTGCTCAGCGGGGAGCCTGCTTCCTCCTCTCTCCCTGCCTGCCTCTCTGACTACTTCTGTCTATCAAATAAATAAATAAAATCTTTTAAAAATATATTTCTTGTCCAAGTAACATCACGCCCTTACCACTTCTATTATTCTAATTCAGGTCCTCATTCAAAATACTAAATCGTATTGAGACAAATGATTCTGTAAAAGTAACTAGAATCAGAAGTCTCTATGCTTTTTATCCTCGGTAAATTTTCTGCTTGAAGTTTTAACAAATGTTAAAAGTCAGTTTACAGGGCACCTGGGTGGCTCAGTGGGTTAAATCCTCTGCCTTCGGCTCAGGTCATGATTTCAGGGTCCTGGGATGGAGTCCCGCATCGGGCTCTCTGCTCAGCAGGGAGACTTCCTCCTCCTCCTCTCTCTCTCCCTGCCTCTCTGCCTACTTGTGATCTGTCTGTCAAATAAATAAAAAAAAATATTTAAAAAATAATAAAATAAAATAAAAGTCAGTTTACGTATGATACTGTTTTTCCACTTGGAAGATTATGTGCATTAGTTTTACAGGCACATAGAATTTTAGAATTTATAAAACTGTTTCATTATGTCATGACTAAATAGTCTAGGCAGACTAAATAATATTATTTTTATTTTAATATTTAGAAGCTTAGGTGTCCCATAATTAAATCATTGCTCAAAGTGACATACATGTAAAACCGTTTGAATCAAAATTTAAGTTCATGTCATTTTTATACTGTTGTTTGATAACATAGCAGTGTATTATTCAGTATTTCTTTTTATTATTTGACTAGGAGCAACATATTATACCTCAAATTTGAATATCAACTTTGAAATTGAACTATCAAGAGTTTTTCTCAACTGAGCAACAAAGAAGGGTTTAGCTAAAAATGCTTCTCATTCTGCACTCTGCATTACTATGCTGTAAAGGTATCTCTGGAAAGATCAGTAATGAAATTAAGATAACTAACACAAATGTCTTTGCTCAAATGTATTCAGTTTACTCAATAATTCATAAATGGCTCAAGTTCCCAAACACGTACCAAACTTCCTATTAAATTATTCTGTGAGGGGCACCTGGGTGGCTCAGTGGGTTAAGCTGCTGCCTTCGGCTCAGGTCATGATCCCAGGTCCTGGGTACAAGCCCCGCATCGGGCTTTCTGCTCAGCAGGGAGCCTGCTTCCTCCTCTCTCTCTGCCTGCCTCTCTGCCTACTTGTGATCTCTCTCTGTCCAATAAATAAATAAATAAATAATCTTTAAAAAAATAAAAAAAAATAAAAAATAAAATAAATTATTCTGTGAAAGAAAGTTAGGAAACTAATACACACTTTTATGATCTTCTGTGAAAGTAGCTGTATATTTTCAGTGAAATTAAAAGTTGTGCTACATTTATATTCATGAAATTCTAAGTACTTATTTATATTTTTAAAAATCAAAACAAGAGTTTCATAATACCTCTCGCATTGTCCACATATATGAGATTTGTAAAACAATTTGTTTACACAAATTGAGAATATTTGGGAAAATTTGTTTAAAAATTAATTTACAGAATTTCCTGTTTTCATTCAGTCTGTAATAATACACTGCTAAAACAAAATAAAGGACCTTTTTTTCCAGCTCCATTAAGGTATAATTGATAAAATTGTAAGATATTTAAAGGTACAACATTATGATTTGATGTATAACAGTCTCTTTTTTTGTTTAAGTTTTTAACAATCAAGTTAGTAAGTCCATACATCACTTCAGATAGTTACATTTCAGGTTATCTTCTGAGGGGCAGTGAGAATATTTAAGATCTACTCTTCAGCACATTTTGATTATAGGATACAGTATTATGAACTAGTTACCATGTTATATGTTAGATCCTCAGATCTTATTTATCTTACAAATGAAAGTTCATGTCCTTTTACCAGCCTCTCCCTGACCCCTTGATCCCCTGGCAACCACCATTCTACTCTGTTCTTGAGTTCAAACCTATTTATTATTATTTTTTATTTTTTTAAAGATGTCATATATAAGTGATATCAGGAGGTATTTGTTTTTTTCTGTCTGGCTTATTTCACTTAGCCTAAAGCCCTTCTGGTTCACCAATGTCATTGCAAATAGCTTGATTTCATTCACTTTATTCATTTGTCAGTGGACACTTCCATTGTTTCCACACCTTGTCTCTCATGAAAAATATTTCAATAAACATGGACAGTGATTTAGATTGAGACAGTGATTTAATTTTCTTTGGATATGTACCCAGACATATGATTGCTGGATATCATGGTAATTCTATATTTAATTCCTTGAGGAAGTGCCATACTATTATCCATTATACTGTACCAGTTTACATTCCCAACAATGTTAAGAGTTCTAAAGGGGCCTTATTTTACCTTTGTGAAATACATTTCAACTTTAAAAAGAAAACAAAATGAAAACTCACATCTATAAAGTCTCTTCACTTTTGATACTTTCAGATTGCCCATATTTCCTACAGTAATTAAGCAGATGAAGATGTCCTTAAAAGTAGATCTATCAATGTTATTCCCTGTTGACACATATTATTTACTTTATGGGCAATTTTTGCCAAGGATCTGGAGCATGATCTCAAATAAATCACACAGGTTGACAGAGACTTTGAGAGACATGTTTCTACTATAGATGCAATATTCATATCTTTGAATCAATATTATTTTACATGAGAAATATACCACATCAATTACAATAAAACATGCTGAAGTAGATATATGATGCTCTTGGAAAAGTGACCACCAATGACAACCAATTAATGTGGATTCTAATGTTTGTAATGGGAAGTTTTTCATTAGTTCTAGTTTTTCTTGCAATGGAAATGGCCACTCAAGCAAAATTTTTTATCATTTTTTTTGGTGATGTATTTTGAAAATTTTCAAAATTCGAATCTGCTCATGAGTAAATTCCTTTGTTCAGTACTAGGAAATAGCTTGCCCTTACTGATGGACGGAGCTTGCGTGTCACAGATAGCTCTGTGGAAAATCACACTATTAAACATGAAATTCTGGGGCGCCTGGGTGGCTCAGTGGGTTAAGCCGCTGCCTTCGGCTCAGGTCATGATCTCAGGGTCGTGGGATGGAGTCCCGCATCGGGCTCTCTGCTCAGCGGGGAGCCTGCTTCCCTCTCTCTCTGCCTGCCTCTCCATCTACTTGTGATCTCTCTCTGTCAAATAAATAAATAAAATCTTTAAAAAAAAAAAAACACATGAAATTCTATGTGGGAGTGAAAATCAAATAATGGTTTTGTTTTATTTTATCTTTTTTTCCTTATTATTTGCCACGGGCTTTCCCTCCAATCTACCAATAGTATTTAATTGCTAATGAGACTGTTGTAATATTAGAGAACTTGTTCTGCTCCCCTTGACATGATTAAAGATCTTCAACGTCTATCTGTGAGAAATAGTGTCCGAAAAAATACAGAATCACAGGACATAGATGGATGCTGTAGTGAGGTAAAAGCCACGTATAGAAGAGAAGGGTGGCTGCTTTTCCACAACTGGAAAATTTTGAAGACATGTATGGCCTAGAATAAGGATTTCTGGTTAAATTCAATTTCTGGATCCTGAGGAACAGATAAATTCATTTATTGACCTTATCTGTTTAGAATAGAACTATTCATCCAATTTCTAAGCCCATCAAAGCTAGTTTTGTAAATTTCTTAGACCTTAGACAATTAATTGCTCTTAATTATTTTGCCCAAACTATTAAAATTCTCTATTTCAAAGTTGTAGAAAATTTCAGTACATGTAAAATGTCAAGAGAGTATTTCGAGGATTCCATTCTTTAATATTGAGTTGAAGGTGTTAAAAATAATAAGACCATAGTTCTAAAATGTATGTTGTATACTAGAATGCAGAAATTATAGGTCTAGTGAAAGGGAAAAGGTATGATTGATTTATGAAAAATGTCAATAACACTGGGTATGTAGATAGGTAAAGAGATAATAGCAGGTAGTATTTTGATTAGAAAAGTCAATCTAACTGAACTAATTGGTGAATTCTGCCTTTAAGTATATACATAATAAAACAGGTACTACAGAAAATTATTGAAAATATGAAAGTAACCACAAAAGGAGTAGTAGAAACCAAATATAATAAAGATTGTGCTGGCCACAGGCAAATTATCAGTGTTTTTAGTAATTGATCAAAAACAATTAAACTTGAACATAACTTTAAAATCTGTAATATACAGCAAACTATCCTAATATTATAGGTATAGTTTTAAATAGATAAATGTATAATCTCATCCTTCTGCTCATTTACATTTTAGATATAAGTTGTATCATGGTAACTGGCTCTCTTGCATACCTCTTAGAGAAGGAAAATGTTCAAAATTTCTTATTTTCAAGAATCTTTATAAGACAAAACTAAGAATTCTAAATTCACTGCCTCCATTATCAATTAGCGATTAAAAAAAGTGTTTTTTAAAAATCAGAAGGGCAATTTTGGAATACAGTTTTTAAAATGTGCTTAATCAACCAACTGACCTCACCTAACTTTTGCAGGTGCTCTCACGAGCACACAGTTTATTTAATAATAATTATAACTAATATTATCATTTTTCTGGTGGTTAAAGTTACCCAATTAGGTATTATAATTTTACAATAAAATGTTTTTAAAGGAAACATTCTATCATCTTTATAAATTAAAAAAAAGAAAGTATACTGAAGTTTCATGGAGAAACATGCTTTATAAGAACCTTAAAAAATAATAAGTAGTATCTGTAATAGCAATAAAATGTCAAACCATTTCATGCTTTTAACACATTTTATACTTGATCAATACATTAGTATATAAATTATTATTTGCATTTGAGCCTCTTCTGAGCATCACAGTATATATTTCCTATTAGAAAGGGTGGATCTATATCTCTCCCACAGTGCTTTGGGCAGACAACTGCCCTTTCCTAATCTCTTTTGAAGCAAACAGATAACAGCTTATCACTGTGATCTGACTTCTTTCAGTTCATTTAACTTCCTTGAAGTATGACAGGCATCAAAATCTTTTGTAATTGACTCCTTACTGACTGGCAAGGAAATCACTGCATCTGACAAGATCTTACAGGAAAACAAATTCCCCGTTCCATAATAATGAGGTTCCATTTCTGCTGAGCTACTATCTTAGTAATACCATATACATTTTCTTAATTATCTGAGATAAAACACCATTTTCTCATACCTACTAGAAAGATCAATCCATTAACTTTTGAGCAGTAAATTTTACTGTACTCTTTGAGATAGAAATTTTTCTTAAAGCTTTGCAAGGTCACTGAATTCTAGATAGATATCTTGAATATATTGTTGAAATAAAGTTAGTTTTGAATCAAATTATGAAGAAAAATCCCCAAATGTGTGAATTTATAATAATTTAACACTTCCATCCACATACAATTAAGCATTTGTACTTTTTTAATTTGAGAGAAAGAAAATCTAATATGCAGAGGATTTAAATTCTTTCTTCACATAGGAGAAGTTTTGGAAGGAAAATTTCATGAAAATCTTTACACTTAGATATCAGATAAATAGTTAGGCATGACATCCAAAGGAAAATGAAAACTGAAATTAATGAAGTTTGGTTTCAAGTATCCTATACTTGATTTATCACAATACATAAAATTGGTGCATATCTTGGAATGGTGTTACTGTGATAACAACCCAGTTTTACATCTTTTAAATTGTAAGTGAATTAATCATTTTCATATTCTAATTGGGTCAGACTATGACTTCAAGGGACAAAATTTCCATAATACCCTTGGGATTCAAAAATTAGAACATATTTCTCACATGAGAGAGATGGTGAATATCTGTATTTTCCCTGTGGTAGGAATAAAGGAAGGTACTGAACCAAATTCATTTCCAGTTGTAAGAAATTAGGATATGGACCACTTATTTCCAATTGATTTTTCATAATTCAACTGAGCATGGTCTTATATTTAAATTGGGACATTATCATTTTAAAGTTATGGAATAAAATCAATGTGCATCATTAAGTCTTATAGTTACTGTATAACTATGTGATAAGTAGGAGATATTCTGGGAAATATATGACATAGAAAAATCTTAGTTTTCCAGATAGCAAAATTAAGTTGCTCCTTGCCTTTGTGGCACTAACCCCCTGCGACTGTAGCAAAGCCTGCAAAAGAATACGTATCTATCCAGTAAGATATATTCCCAAATAAAATGCCCAGAAATAAATGTCTAATAATAAGGTTCAGTTTCACAGTCTTTATGAGGGTTTCTTTCAATTTAGACTGCTTCTCACTTGTATCCTACTAAACATGGACTTTTTTACGTACTTGATATACTTAAGAACCCAAAAGTGATGTCAGGCTCAAATCACCAGGAGATGATTCTGAATCTTACATAAAAGTGATAGAAATGTAGAAATGTCTATATTAGAAGTTCTGAGTGTAGTTAATTGATTACTTCCTTAACAGTTTTTTTTTTGTTTTTGTTTTTTTTTTTTAGTAAACAGTTACATATTTGAGCTCTTACAGAGTTTGGATCTTAAGAAAGAGATAAAACAAAATATCCAGGAAAAAACTGAAAACAGGTATGCTAGCACAACTGCTGCTTCAAAATATGAATGCTGGAAATGGAAGACTCAGAGATTTCCACGTATCCTTCTGTTACCCTTTTATACCCATAATACTACACATTTGGAGTCTGAAAATGATCATAAAAGAACCCTATAAACAAAAGAATCACACACAAAAAAGTCATATCTACAAACATGCATTCACACACATAGAGATGTCTTATTAGAAAAATGCTATCATCTTGGGGTGTCTGGGTGCCTCAGTCAGTTAAGCATCCAACTCTTGATTTCAGCATGGGTCATGATCTCAGGGTTGTGAGATTTAGCCCCACGCTGGGCTCCAGGCTTAACTGGGGTCTGCTTGAGATTCTCTCTCTCCCTGTCTCTGCCCCTGACACTGCATGTTCTCTCTCTAAAATAAATAAATAAATAAATAAATATTTTAATAATATTGTTCTCATCTTATATTTAGTTTCCTTATTTCTGAACATTTAGTTTCCTTATTTCTGAACAAACAAAAATCTGCAAGGCGACAACTGGAACAAAGACGTAAATCACAGGGGAGGTCGAGGATAGATATATATATCTCCTAGTTGCCAGGTAACTTCATCTTATATTTCAAAAGTTTAAAAACTTTAGTGCAACCTTCTAATGTTAAAAAAAAAAAATTGGAAAACTGAAATATAAACCAATAAAAGTGGCTCTGGTAGCACAAACTTCATTGAACAAGTTCAGGGTTCTAACTAAAATTACCACTGTGGTCTGAGTCACTTCCACTTCAACAAGTAGAGAGTTTCTCATTAACAAACAATTGATTATGTTAACAGTCAAATTTGATTACAGATCCATATTTAATAAGCAATCTCCTCACCTTCTATCCCCTTCTTAATCTAATCCATATTCCTGGATATGAAAATATTAATGATGACTGATTCCAACAGATTTCTGCCTTGTCCCCTAGCCTACTATCATAGCATCTAGAAGTTACTTGGTATGAGAAGCTAATCCAATGGTTAATCTGTAGATATGCTATCTAGAATCTGTATGGGAATAAGAAAAAGCAAAGCAAAGAAAAGAAAACAGATTGACAGTTGGAGTCAAAAGCAGAGACAAACCTGATCCATGAATGTTTACTATTATCTCTTTATTTATCTCTATCTTCTTGATTATAAGAATTCCCGGGTATACAGGTAACCAGCTAGTGACAACATTTCTCACCATGACTTTCAGATAGATGCGATCATCTGTCCACATTCAGGCAGTTTGGACATGAGAGAAATGACATATAACTTCCTAGATATCTCCGTAAAGCTGAAGGCACTGCTCTGGGCTTCTCTCGTCTCCTTGTTTCTAACTGAAAAAAATGGTGAGGAATAGCATTCCAGGTTGAGGACTGTAGAGACATTCTGCCAGCCAGCATCCCTTCGTGATCTCATGAAGCGTGGTCTGCCTACCCACACGTAACTGCTAACGAAGAGAAAAGCAATTTTCTCTCTTGTTTGACATGTTTTATATTTCTTTGTTTTGAGGGGAGCCTGCACCCTATCTAATACAGAAGCTAAATGGCAGTAATTTAATATAAGTATTAAAAAGTAAACCAACTGGAGGTAGAAGGGCATAATAATGTAGTTGGGGGAGAGAGAGGTTCTGAGTCTAAACAAATGGACTGGATTAGAACCCAGTTGTCCCAGTTACCAGCTTTGGAAACTTGGAAAAAATTAATACCTCCTTGTTTCAAATTCTGTAGTTCTAAATGAGGACAAGAATAGCTTACTCCCAGAGGTCGTTAACATTTACAAAGTAATGCAAAGTAGAATAGAGTGTGTAGCCTGTCAACTAGTCGGTGCTCAAAACATGTGAGTAATTACTGTGACTGGCAGAGAGAAAAGTGAAGTTTGCTAAGCACCTGTGGGTGAGGTTCCTTGTCTCCCACTCTCCCTAAGACTAGGTTCCTCCATTTTTGTTTGAATTCTAGTGCTTGAAATTCACATCTTAAATCCCTTTTCCCTCCAACAAGCTAAAGGCATTCTGTTCCTTTCGACCACGAAACAGAAAAACTGAGAGGCAAATCATGCTTCTGGATAACTTACTTTTAAATAAACGTGGACTTTGTAGAGATAATTTATCCCAAAAGGTGACATAGGCTAAATAGACAGTAATTTCAAAAAGTTTAATTATGTGCATTAATGACAAACAGTTTTATTCAGGACAACCACAAGGTTATAGAAGCATGTAGCAAGAATAATCTAGCTTGCACTATTGAACAAATGGCATAAAGTATACAAATGGCCTCACCATAGAGCATTTCTTATCACTCCTACTAGATGATCAGAGCTTAATTAAAGATCCATGGATCTAGGGAAAGATGAAAATGTATTCTCCTGTCTTATAGCCGTAAAGGTATTAATTATGATATTAAATAGTTCCTTCTATTTCATCATTATTCTATCCAAGAATGAGTCAAAGATGTCATGCTAGAAGGTTCTTAAAATTATTAAAATACAAACAGAAAAAAAAAAGAAAAGAAGGAGGAGTGGATGAGGTTGGGGAAGAGGAGGAGGAGGAAAAGAAGACAAAACATCAAGGAAAACCCTTGTTCAAATATGATTAAGGGAGTGAAGATAGCCTTTTATGTGTCAGCATAAGGAAGATACAAATGAGGTCTGAATATAACAAAAACGATTCTTCTTTAATTGTTTTTAAGCAGATGTGAAGTAGAAATACAGTCATAATTCCCTTTGCTTCCATAATCATGTTCAATAGTTTGTTAACATACTGCAAACAGATGAAGGGAAAAGGATGTTATGATAACTGTGCTAAGAGGTTGAAAACAGCTGTGATGTGATCAGTAGAGAAGTAACAATCTCACTGAATTGATATCAGAAAGAAAGAGTATTTGAGGAAATAATGAGGTTTTAAATTAGCCTTTTCAAATTTTAAAGGAAGTTTCTTGAAATCATATTGTCTTCAAAACCTGAATAATTCTGCTAAAGCTTCACTCTTTGTCATTTTTATTGTTGTTATTGTGAATCATATTAATGATGATACCACCTTTTTTCTTTTATAATCATACAATAAGTTAAATAATAAGCTAAAATCATTAAACCTTATTTTATAATAAAATTTGCACACACCTACTACATAGTTTCCCAATAAATGTTTTTGAAAGGCTATGCTGTTCTGAGATCATTCTTTCTATTTAAAATGTACAAAAATGGCATTATGTAATGTGATCTTTCTATAAGGATATTCCACTGACAGGAAGAAGATACTAATGAAAAAAACATCCTGCAAAAAATTAATCACACTGTAACAAATGTTAGGAATTCATAGACACTTATCATGACTGTCATAAACAGGTGAGTACCAATAAGAAAGTTTGCCCATACTGTATTTCACTGTCCTCCCTTATCCATGGTTCCACCTTCCATGCTTTCAGCTACTGTGGTCAGTCATAGTCTGGAAGCAGAGATCTTTCCTCTGACATATTCTCAGAAGGTCAACAGCAGTCTGACACTAAGACACAATGGCTACATCATTCACCTCACTTCATCTCATCATGTAGGCATTTTGTCACATCATAACAAAGAAGTGGTGTGACTGTACTACAATAAGAATTTTGAAAGAAAAAGAGAACCTACATCCACACAACTTTTATTACAGTTTGTTGTTACAATTGTTCTATTTTATTACTTGTTATGGCTGTTATTCTCTTACTGTACTTCATGTGTAAATTAAACTTTATCATAAATATGTATGTATAGGAAAAACATGGTATATATATATATATATATATATATATATATATATATATATATGGCTCAGTACTATCCACGGTTTCGGGCATCTTTTGGGGGTGGGGGCATAACTATATAAAACAAAGAATATATCCTTAAATCCAAAAGAGTATTCTGAAAACATATTTTTCCAAATCAAAGAAATATGAGCATGAAAAGTTTTTTTTTTTTTTTTTTTTCAAAAGAATCAAGTTGTCTCTTGTATTGCACACTTTATGTGAACAATGGGACTGATCTGACATCAGTCTAACTTTGTCATGGCAATTCTATTATTCAATAAGCAATCATTTTTGCCCTCCCTGAACTGTTTATTTTTCCCTGAGTTTGGTGCCCAGAGGATGTTTTTTTCAGTGAGTGTTTAAAAAACAATTTATATGTTGACAGTCTGAAAAACTATAGTAAAAGTTAAAAAGCAGAGCAACAGGTACATTTTTTTAAAATGTACTACAAAAAGAAACATTTCAAAAGATTCCTGGAAACATGAATTTAGGGTAATAGGTTCCTCTTATACCACAAATCACACAATAATTCAAAAACTTCAGATTTATTTAACTTCTACGTGGTTTCACCTAAGCTCTTCTGTTGCCACATTGCAAGACAGAAAACCAAGTGTTCCTAACGCAGTTTTCCTTCTTGGATGCCTTTTTTTTTTCCTTTTCCTTTCTGTAATAGTATACAGTTTGGAATCTTCCCACACCCACCCCCATGCTAGAATCACATAGTAGTCACATTTCTTTTATGAAAAATCCTTTTCAAGTGTTACTCACTGGACACATTAAAGTGGTAGTCAGATCTGATTCCTGATTTCTGTTTAATGGGAGGAAACAAACACTTTTCCACAAAGAAAAGGCCTTGAAGATGACTTGAGATGGAGACATGATAGTACCATTTTAAGCCTCTCTCCCTCACTCTTTCTCTCTGACCCCCATCCACCCCCACCCTCCCTGTCCTCCTCCCTCCCTCTGTGCCCTCCTCCCCACTCCTTCTGTCTCCTTCTCCCTCCCTCCATTTCCTCCTCCCTTCCTTTGTCCTCTCCCTTCTCCCCTTCTCTCTCTCCTTCCTTCTTCTCTTCCTCTCTTTAGAATTTTCTACTTTTAAGAAAAAAAATGGTGTTTAGGATTTTGTTTTATTCTAAGTTTCCAATGTGTATTCTTTCTCTAAACTGTGTTTAAACAGACAGGATATAAAATTCAATCATGATGGAAAAACTATTTTGTGGCCACAAAAGTAGGCAGATGCTACTGTTATGAATACACTTGTCATCAAAGCAGCAAAAATTTACCCAAGCTTATTTTTTTATGCCCTAGAAATGTTAGTACTGCTCGCTGAAAGTGATAGGATGTCAAAGAATCAGGCATCTGTGACCCTCCTGTTGTGTCCTTGCTATCTGCTCTCTGTTAACTTGGTCACATTTTTCTTCTCCCCGCTTATATGGTCTGATAAGATGTCAAATGGGATCACTTATTAAAGGCAGTCCCCCTGGATCTGGTAATCCCACAAAGGATGGGATCTCCATTTTCCAAAGTAAGTTTCCCATCATTCCCCATCAGATAACTACAAAGATTCTTGGTCTTGACCAATGCATCTCAAAGCAGAAAGATGAAATCATAACGTGATGTTAAGTGTTGAGCAGTATTTATAAAAAATAGAGAAAATTCTTATCAGTTATTTCTTAGACCTAGAGGTCCAGAAGAGAGAAAAAATTTATAGACTCTACCTACTAGTAGAAAAATCTAACATAATAGGATATGAATAACATAGAAACCAGAAAACAAGGAATACCAGAGCTCAGACTCAATGAGTATCAATAGAAAGCAAGGTGCAAATAGAAAGATAAAAATGTTTTGGAACAATGGATGATTTTTCTATATGATAGAAGAGAAATGCAACACATATAAGCCACCACTCTTTAGATTCAACAGAAGCTTGCATATGGGGCCAACGATTTGGTCTAATAAGATCAGTGCACATGGTCTGAAATAAAACCTGTTGTCAATAACGGATCAGTGGTCCAATGACAGTAGACCATTAGTGACAACTTGCAGATATCTTTGCTACTGTCCACTGATTCTCAAAAGCGATGTATGATGCCGGGTTTTTTAAGTTTGTTCACTTAGCAACTGAAATTCTCACTGAATGACATTAAAGACACCTGAAAATCATAGGCTTTCTTAATCTTATGAGCATACTATGCACAAGTTACAACATGCCTCAACTTCAAGATCCCTGAAGTCAAATGCTACCAAAAAAAAAAAAAAAAGAGTTAGCATGATTATTATAAATAACCACTGAGTTTCCATCTATCATTAATGGGAATGTTATTTTTAGGAGGTAACGCTTTCTAAAATATTTTACTAATTTAAAATAATTTTACCCAACCTCCAAAATACCCTGTATGCATAATATATGTACTGAAAATTTCAACCTCTTCCCCAACAGAATAATTATTCATAAGTTCCCATATGACTGGAAGCAACAGGTCTGTAATGGAAATGTCACTGCAACCTTAAATATAGCATTCACAGCCATGAAAACTGTAATAACAGATGCTCCCAATGCCTGGTGTGATGAATCAAGGCAGAGAAGGGAGAGGAAGAGGTCTGTGGAGGTGTCTGTATGGAATGGGGGAGAAGAGTGTCTTATAAACACGGGAGTAAGCAGATGGCAATGACGGAGGCATGCTGGCGTAAATTTGACTTTTTCCACCCTGGGACTTCTCTGCTACCTGCAGTTACTTATACATCAATTGGACAAAATAATGAAGATTCAAAGGCAAGTGGGGGAAAAAAAGAAAGAACAAGAGTGACTTTATGGCTATTACTTTGGTGATGAGAACAAAAGAAAATAGGCAATAAAAAAGAGCAGATGAGACAGGGAAGCTGTTTTTAAAAAGGTCAGCCAATATACATTGACTAGGCTCTCTTGACATATTCCATGGTCTAAAGTAGTTCATAATCCATTAATTTTTATTTTTTTCCTACTGTTCTATTAAACAATGCTCTAGGTAGGAGAAAAACATTTAAAAAATTCTCTTGGGATTCTTTTTTTTATTATGATAAAATAGGTAATTCAAGCTATTTTCCCCCCTCAGGGGAAAAAAGGGGGGGGGGCAGGACAAAATCCCTTGAAAAATATCTCTTTGTTGTTCAGGGACACTTTTGCTAACATAATTTTGACTCCCAAACTGAGGTTAAGTGGCTCTTTTGAAAGCCACAGAGGTTTAGGGAAAGAAATTTGAATTTAGGGCCACCCAAAGGCAGGTGCTGCGGGATCCCAAGTAAATACTATTGCAGTGGAAAGTGACCCCAAAGGGCTGCACACCAGGTAAGCCACAGGCAATTTCATATGGAATTTTCCTCAGCTTCAAAATAAAATAAGATTAAATCAGAGAGGGAGACAAACCATAAGAGACTCTTAAACTATAGGAAACAAACTGAGGGCTGCTGGAAGGGAGGGAGGTAGGCAATCGGATAACTGGGTAATGGACATTAAGCAGGTCACATGGTGTGATGAGCACTGGGTGTTATATGCAGCTGATGAATTACCAAACTCTACATCTGAAACTAATGATGTAATATGTGTTAACTAATTGAATTTAAATAAAATAAGTTAAAACAAGAATTTTGCTCAGCTTCAGATTATCTGAATTCTTGAAAACAGATGGAGATGATCTCAGATGACCACAAATAATGGGTCAAAAGAGAACATTCTCTATAGAGGAAAGTATTATCACCTTTCAAGTTAAATAATCACACGGGTTTTCCAATAAAATATACAATACATAATTTAAAATAACCAGGACTGCAAAGCAGGGCAGCGTGAATAAAAGCCACCCAGTCCAAAACAACAAGAAATATCAACTGACTTGTGGGGACTACAGTATTGATACTAGCAGGCATGGATACCGAATAACTATAAATACAACTATTCTAAATAGCTATATAAAACAAGATATGTCCAATGAGAAAAATATAAGAATAACATGTTTTGAAATTAAGAAAATTTATTGAAAAATAGGAATGTATAACAAAATTAGGAATTCAGTGATTGGACATATTAAATTAGACAAAGTATAAGACAAAAAATAGGAATGTATAACAAAATTAGGAATTCAGTGATTAGATATAGCAAATTAGACAAAGTATAAGACAAATTAGCAAATTAGACAAAGTATAAGAAAAGTCAGTGGACTAAAACATAAGTAAGAGGAAAAAAAATTCCAGATTGATATATAAAAAGAGAAGAATGAAAAATACAGAAGAAAAAGTATGAGATAAAGATAATACTAAGAAATACTGACCTACCTCTAGTTGGAGTCAGAAAAAAAGGAGGAAATATAAAATGAGACAAAAGTAATGTTTAATAAAGTAATGACTAAGAAATTTCCAAACATAATAAAAGATGTGAAACCACAAATTCAAGAACTCTATTTGTTTCAAGCAAGAAAATTTAAAGTAATATATTAAGGGAAATTGTCTATGTTTCATGTTTCTGCAGGTCTTACAAGCAGAAGCACTAATTGGCTTTGTTCTAGACTTTTACACGAAGCTTATATAGCAAACCGATTAGATAATAAAGTTATTGCCTCAATCTGGAGCAAAGAGAGGTTTCTGCATGCTCCAGTAAACAAAGGTAAAGCTATGAACTCTCATGTTCCCTCAACTTGAGGTCTCTTGCTTGAAATGCAACACACTGAGTGCAGGTGTCACGTGGCCCCTGGCATCTCTTTCTGGGATGAGGCTCAGGAAAATAGCACAATAGTTTCACTAGTGATAATGTTGTGAATAACAGAGTCCTTTGTCTCTACCCTAGGAGTATCCTGTCTTCTGTCAAAGTGCATGAAACTGTGGCAAGATAACTGTTTTAGCTTCAAAGTCAAGTAAAAAAGAGCAGATCTTTCAAAGTTATTGATATATATAGATAGATAGATACAGATATAGATATAAATTTTGCTAAGAGATATCTTGCTATATATATATGTATCTATATATATAGAGATAGATAGTTATCTCCAGTAAAGTCAACATATATATTGATATATATTTTGCTAAGAGATATCTATATCTATATATATCTATATATCTATATCTATATATCTCCAGTAAAATCAAGACAAAAATATTGATGTATTTATATATATAGTATATATATATATATATATATATATATATATATATATATATGTATCCAGTAAAGTCAAGACAAAAATAAATCTGAATATCAGAAAAAAATGTCAGATTACAATCAAATGAGAAAAAATACACTAACAGTTGTCTTTTCAATAGAAATCATGGAAATGAGAAGGTAATGGAATGATATCATCAAGTCTTGGAAGATAATTCCAGCAATCTAGAATTCTATAATCAGCAAAAACATTCTCAATATTCAAGGTGGTTTTCAGATAAACAAATT
The DNA here is from genome assembly GCF_902655055.1 of Lutra lutra. Classification (NCBI taxonomy): domain Eukaryota; kingdom Metazoa; phylum Chordata; class Mammalia; order Carnivora; family Mustelidae; genus Lutra; species Lutra lutra. Next base: position 195,314,443 of record NC_062279.1, read on the forward strand.
GATAATATTTATTACCAGTAGACCCACACTTAAGGAATTCTAAAAGGTACTATTCTGGCAACAAGAATATGATTATAGATGGAAGACCTCAGATACAGGAATGATGATAACATAGCAAAAATGTAAAAGTATGGCAAAATTTAAGTTAATAATTATTCAACAATAATGTGCTTTAGAAATATAAAGCCAATCAAAATAAAAGACAGCAATGGCATTCAGTTTGGAAAAGAGTTGGTGGTACAAAATTTTCTAATTTTTTTTTAAAGAAAGACTCATTTTTACTCATATTGGTTATACTATTAGTAACGTTTATATACTTATAACAAGTAATATTGATTCTTTAATTTCAGAGTCCTAAAAACTTAGCTATTCCCATGCACATAGTACAATTATTCTGACCATCAGAAGGTAGTGGTTAATTAATTATATGTTAAAAATTTTGTAAACTATCAAGTCTGTACATGGCACCTACTTTTCGGCAATTTTCTTCTCTTCCTGCAAACTGGTGGAATGATATTCACCTTAAATAGGTTGAGCCATGCTTCAGGTCTCAGTATATTTCTACCTGTCTCCTCAGTGAGACTGTTTTCACAGAGCAGGGAGAGAAAACGACACCAACCTCACTAATGAAGCTGTTGGGCCCTGTGGCCTGATGTCAGAACAGCAGATGCTGACTTCATCAGTATTTAAGTTACAGGAGCAGAGAATGTTTTCTAGTTGAGCATTGTCCCAGTTCTTTGAACCGACTGCCATGGATTCCTGGAGCTTGACCACATTACAATTTTCACACTTAGCAACTGTAAAATTGTTAAAGCGATATCTTTCCACACGGTTTATCCTTTATTACTGCAAAGTTTGGCATACCACCTTAGTTACGGGCTTTAAATGCCACTTTCATCACTTCCCAGGGTAACCTTGGCCATGAAATCGGAAAATCAGATCATTTTCTGGTCCGTTTTCTTCTTTTTCTTTGGATGAGATTAGATTTTGCTACGCTTGACTGACAAATCTCATTTAGGATTCAAGGAGAGGCCCAGGCCCCGACCTCTTTAAGAAGTGGGAGGTGAGATGTCTTAGACAGTGATAAGGAAGAAAGGACCAATTTCAACTCATCACACAAAGGCAATTAGTGATTAATTCACACTGTGAGACAAAAATACTTGTAAAAGTGTCTCTTAGTGTCAGGTCACAACATTATTTAAATGTACCAATCATGTTCAAGGGTTTTCCTCTGCATGTTTTGTTTTCCTTTCAAATTATATCTCTATTTGTGGAGCATAACAAATAGCATGGAGGACAAGGGGAGATGGAGAGGAGAAGGGAGTTGAGGGGAATTGGAAGGGGAGGTGAACCATGAGAGACTATGGACTCTGAAAAACGATCTGAGAATTTTGAAGGGGTGGGGGGTGGGAGGTTGGGAGCACCAGGTGGTGGGTATTGTAGAGGGCACGGATTGCATGGAGCACTGGGTGTGGTGCAAAAATAATGAATACTGTTATGCTGAAAAAATAAAAAAAAAATTTAAAAAAAATAGAAAAAAAAATTATATCTCTAGGTCTGTTAAAAGGTAAAGCATGAACCAAAACTATTTCTACCTGATTAAATATCCTCCACAATTAATGGGAAAGAATCATATTTTAAGAAAGAACCAACATGAATCCAAGATAGATACATTTTCTATGAAATGTTAACTTAAGGCCAATCGCTTTATTATTTAAGAATAAAATGATTAGCTGCTGGGCTGTACCCATTCCAGTTATTACCTGCTTTTGGGACATCTATCCATTGCAGATGGATGAAAAAGTGTGGTTGGAGAAAGGGTGAAAATAATAATTGACAAATGCCTTAGAATTAATATTATGTATTCTAGATTTTGTTCTATGAGTACAGTAGGTTTAAAAACCTCAGCGATGAGTTTAGGGATGAGTTGGCATTTTGAAATCTATGTCCTACACAAATTTACATTAAGCTGATCGAAAGAAGAAAGTCAACTAGGTATATTATCATGAGAATTTGAGTAAGCAAATGGATCAATGGGACAGCCCAGCCATTTTCTTTCCTTTAGAGAATTGTTCAACATTGGAAGGCCATTTGACTTAAATACACAAACTTAGAATAAGAACAGTATAATTAAAGGACAACTGGCTTAAAATGATTGTTAGTTTATGTTGATTTCCACACTACCGCCTTGCTGTTTTTCTAAACTTCTTTATCTCAATAGTTGCATTTCCAGAAATTGTGATTTCATATTTTATATCATTGAGGTTCTAGTTACATCAAAGAGAACTTTTAGCTGTCTTCCAATTTCTCTTTAGATGTATTTAGTTTCTGATGTGTTTCCAATCAGTTTGGGAGTCTAGCCAAATACCTAGTAAAATAATAAGCTGAAATCCATTCCTAAAATGTTATGTGAGGAAGAAATGTGGATCATAGTAGCTTGCATAAAGTGCTAAATAAATATTTGTGAAATTGGGCCATCTCCCTTAATCTCTCCAGCTATATAAATACTGCAGTGCACATATCAGGTATTCAAACGTGGGAGTCAAATGTTTTGAAATCAATTATATATGAAGAGATTCTCAGCTGCCTCAAAATTTAAATAACTTCTTTTTCTCCAAAATGGAAAATCTTTTAGTAATATGGCAATATGCACCATCCTAATAGAAAACTCTAGTGAATTTTGATTTTATTTTATATATTAGATATATTTCTGAGAAGCTATGCAAAGCAAGAGAAAAAAAAATATCCTCAGGGAATTTCATTATATTTTCAGTAAGGTATCTCTTAGCAAAAGATGTTGTCTTTGGTACATGAGAAAAGTTATTATGTACCTAGGAATTTCAATGTTCATTTCAAAAACTACTCTTCTGGGCCGCCTGGGTGGCTCAGTGGTTTAAGCCTCTGCCTTCGGCTCAGGTCATGATCCCAGGGTCCTGGGATCGAGCCCCGCATCGGGCTCTCTGCTCAGCAGGGAGCCTGCTTCCTCCTCTCTCTCTGTCTGCCTCTCTGCCTACTTCTGATTTCTCTCTGTCAAATAAATAAATAAAATCTTTAAAAAAAAAAAAAAAACTACTCTTCTTTTATCCTTGTCCTTCTTACATCATATACCCTTTGAAGATGCCAGGCAAGTAAGGAAAGAAAAATCTCTGAGACTTACATTTCTGCAAATCTCAAAGATATACAGCCTCACTTAAAATCTCATATATGTATTAAAATTAAAATTAATATTAATATAGCATCTATATGATTTCCATTTTATTATTTTCATTCATTTCATGAGACTTTATCATTTAGTTATTATTTAGCTGTAATTTTGACTAAACTATTGATGAGATCAGTAACATTGTTTTATTTTATTTATCAAATGATTATTTTCAAGTATGTACATATTAATTTGTCTTAAAAGTTAACATCTGTAGGATATAAAAATGAGTTTTTGACCAAATCTGAGAGTTAGGCAAGAAATAAAGTGGTAAAATAAAATTAAATATGAAGATAATTATAATAAAAGTATATTATAGGTGTCATTTCCCCTAAAACTACACTCTAGTTTTTTCAAGTACTTCATCTACATTTTATTAATAAAATATTCCTTTAGGTATGGATTTATTAACCATTAAATATACTTCCATGTTGAATTTTCTTTTACTGTATATAAGGGTTCTCTCATTCTAAAGATAGATATATAAATTGTCTGATTATATTCATATATCCAATATTTAGTGGGAATGCACCCTATGACAGCAATTGTATTAAGGCTTGGTTATGTATCTGAAAGGTGAGCATGTCATCATCAACAATGATGTAAAACTGTTATACCTACTTTTTTCAGAGCAAATGAGATGGCTTTATTTTTAATTTCATGTATTTCACTACTCTGACATACTATTCAAAGTTAGGCTGCTTCATCAAATTCTTAGGAGATCATTCAAATATTCTGACAACTGACAGTAATTGATTATTTAGTGTGGATTTTTAATTTCCAAACCACGTAGCCTACTAATGCTACAAAGAGATATATGCTGTATTCAGACTGTCAAATAGAAAACACTAGGATAACATCCAGGAGACAATATTTTTGATTTGGCATTTTTCAATCTCTATTTGCTTAGAAACTTTTCATTTTATATAAGTTGTTATCAATTATAAGGGGAAAAAAACTAGGGAGAATATATAAAGCTTTCCATATTTTCAAGATTTTATTTTTCAGACCCAAAACTTTTTAGCTCCATTCCAACTAAACTTTTTTAAATAATGCAATTCAATAAAATGCTCTAATGCTGATGAATGTACACAGACTTCACCAAATTCTATTGATTTTTGTAACGTCAATAAGACCTGTACCCTCAGCAGCCGTTCCTCATACAGAAAACACATCTTTCTACTGACATATCAAGTTTGAAAAAGCATAAAGCCAATTTGATGGCAAGTGTGGATATGTGTTATTTCACAACCAGTCCGATTAAATGGAACAGCCTCAAGAGATCTTGCAAGAACTATTATGATGTCAATAAAATGTTCCATGAGTGGCAGGGCTAAGCCAGGGACAATTCACTCTCTCAATAGTGGGAGTCCGGTCACACGCTGAGAACACTCTGAGGAGTACTCACCAGGATTAGAAATAACCTCAGCATGACCGATATAATTTCTCCTCTCCACAAAAATAAGCATTTAACAAGTGTGGGCCAGAGAGAAATATTGAATTAGAAGGATTAAGCTATGTTTCTACCACTAACAATATATTTGCGTTTGGTAAAAACACTTTATCCAACAGTATCATGTACATGGTGATCCACGTTTCAACAGGAAAAAATTCATAGAATTCAGAGGATTCTAAGGAATTTAAAGATCAATGTAAAAATATTAATTGATACTAGTTTTATCTCTAATGCTATTTTCACAGTATAGATAAAATTTAGTAAATAGACTGTTAGCTTCAGGACTTAGCTTTATTTTAGCTATGGACGAGTGGCCTATAATATGATATAGCCCAGGAAAAGATCAGGATCCTTTTTTGCTTTCTTGCATTGGCTAAGACCTGAATTAGTATTTATTAAAAGCCATCACATCTAAGGTTAGTAATAGAGCATTCTGTAGTATGGAAACCATTCCGGATTCTGTTCCAATTCCATATGAAGTGAGTTTTCCTTCACTTTCTCTATCAAAAAATCATTAACTGATATAAATTCTGTTTGTGTTCTTTATTTGGGCAACTGTAGGTCTCATTTTCTCATTTCTCAGTTTCTTGTTTGATGAAGTATGTGATAAAACTTGGAAATAGAAGAATAGGACCCATGTATAAATTCACTAAAATTTACATGGATATTCTAGGCTTCACAGTTGGAGGTAAAAATGAAAACAGACTTGAGGAAGGATGTGGTAATAGAGATTGTGGCAGAACATTTCTCATGCATCATGGGGTATCGATGTTTTATTCTCACTTTGTTGCTACACACCTTAACCTCATAAATTTATTTATGGATTTTGGGGGCAGATATGTTGGGAATCAGTATGAAGCACAAATGATCTACAACTATTATCATTAAAAAATTAAAGTTAGCTAAATGCTTTTATGAACTCTGATCTGTATTTTGTAAGTATTAAATTTATAATTATCATTATCACCATTTATTAGGCAAATGTTTTTGGACTGTGTATGTTGTGCCAGCCTTTAATCTAGGCACTGAACCACAACAGTAGAGAACAGAAAAATAATAAAATCCTGAAACCAAATTCATGGACACCATCTCACTAAGTCATTAATCCAGGAGACCAGACAGATAGATACCTGTATGAAACAAGAAGTTTTGGTGAGGAGGTAGAAGGCAGAGCCAGAAAGCATAGACACAGTGACATTCTAGCAACCATGTGGGGCTTCAGAAATGGGTAAACAGGGAAATAGCTGAAAACTTTGAAGTATTGTGAGAAAAAAAAAAAAAGGAGCAATATTGCCTCATCATTGATTGATTATTGAAATGATTCTATACTTTCCAAGTCAACATTCTTCTTAAGCTGTACTCCTCAGAAAATTTATTTTCCATCTTTCTCTACCAGGTGTGTAAGTGTAGTAATATGTACATTTATTGATATAACAAATCACACCTGCATCAAGTTACACTTGATGTATATTTAAGTTTCCCACAATCCATTGATAAAAATGGAACCCAAAATGCACACAGGTATTGCTTAGGAAAAATTAAATATAGCATCAGTAGGATATTTCATTCATATCATGTCTCCCAGTTAACCATTTTATTTCTCTTCATTTTCGATACGTGTGTGTGCAGGCATATATGTGTATAGTATTCATTGAACACCTCATATCCTAAGCACAGTAGGACAAATTTATAACAAACGCATTCAGTCATTTTGGGAATCTATTCTTATGTCCTTTTTGCAAGAAAAGAAAATAATTATAGAATATCTATTACTGGAACTTAACTCGGGTTTTCTGCCTGGAGACCTAACATTTTATTCAAGATGTCAAAGTTTGCCCAAAGCAAATTTCTTTAGAGAATTCTTAAAAATAAAAGATAAGGATTGTTTCTAAAACAGGTAATAATTACCTGACACAATTTTTTTCTCTTTTATTAAAATAAAGGTTTTCTAAGGTAAAGTTTTTCATTGTAAATTTCACCCATTTCTCATTTATCTTTCTTCAGTCGCCTTCTTTGATTCCTTTATTTACTTATGAACAACAGTTTTTAACTTAGAATCTGGTGCATTATTACAGATACTCATAAAGATATTAAAAGCACACGGAAACACAGAGACCATTTTCATAATTTTAGAGATCACTTCAAAGTAAATCCGTAAGGCTTTGAATGAAAGCACTTAAATTGTCAATTCCCACAGCTGTCACACCAGCAGTGAGCAGAGACGTTCCCCGTCCATAGTGTACTTTGTAAAGCAGCCAGCTCCTCTTGGGCAGGAAATCATCCGTTCCTGGAAGTGTTCGCACAATCCCTTCTCCCAACAGAAACCTTGAGGTTTTTCTGTGGTCTCTCCACAAAACTGTGTTTTCACAGTGATTTCACAGGCTCTTCATTTTTAATAAATATTAGCCAGCGGAGCTCCCTGGGTGGGTTTCCCCAGTGTCATGAGCTTTTGCAAGGAGGGCATGTGGGCTTCTGTGAAAACCCTTATGGGTATGTGGATGTGCTGAGGGTCTTAGAATGCCTTACAGGGGAAAAAAAAAAAATGCTGGCAGTCATTTCAGTGACTTCTAGACTGAATTTACTCATACCATATACCTGCGAAACAATTCTGAACTGACTTCGCAGTTGCCGGCAGTTTTCCTTTACATGGTTGATTTCCGACAGGATGAAATGTCTTGATTACTGAAAAGGCACATATTTTACATGAGTATATTAGTTTTAAAATGTTATACATATATTCACCAAAGTAAGAATCGCGACAGTTTTAGTGCTGGCACATTAGCATATTATCTAATTCCATAAACATCTGACATGATAATGTTCAAATATAACCTCTTATTCACAAAAAAAGCATGGGCAGTTCAGTGAGAAAGGTCTATTTCTACGGCTGTGACATGCTAGGGAAGTGTGAAATATTATAATTTATTGACCCCTGGAACTTACGGCCCACTCCTTTGAATCAAACTGATTGTTTCTATCAGGTACCCCCAAAGCTCTTAGAGAATGTAGACTGATCATTTGGCTATTGCCGTCGTCACATAAATCTTTTCAAATAAGAAATCTCTGAAGGAAAATTGACACATTTAATCCAGATACCTGTTTTGCATTTCTATAGGCTGTTTTCTGTGTGTGGTTTAGCAATGTAATTTCCTGAAAGCTAGGTTTCCTATACAAAAGAATACTTAGCCATTGTTCAGTATCACAACTTCATTTTCACCCCCATAGGAATAAAGATTTTCTTCCTTCCCTGTATTGTTCTGAAGGTATTTTCAAATAATTTTATTTTCAAATTCATAACATCTTCACACCGTTACATGAGTAGGGAAATAGCACACACAAGTGTTTATCAGTCTTATGATTAACTTCCTTATCTTTATATTCTATTTGTCCAGTCCATTTTGGAAAAGATATGGGAAGGTGATTGTATCTCTCTCCCTCTCTCAGATTTCTTCTTATTTCAGTTCACTGTCAGTTTTCTGTGACCCCTTCCAAATGCAAAGCTCTGTTTTAACTGTGTTTAGTTGGAGTCACTAGAAACCTATTCTGTGAACAGGAGTAGAGAAATGATGAAGGTAATACAATCCCTAGCTTAATCCTAAATATTTGTGCTCATATAAGTATCCTAGGCTAATACTCCTTGTCTGGTAAGTGACTCTCAGGCATTCTGAGGATAAATGAACTGATACAGAATATAGACAATATGCCTTCAGTGTTTTGAATAAAAAAATGCTTCTAAGTGAAATGCTGTGCTTTGATTATGGCTAAAAGACTCCATGCTGACTGTTCAAATAATCGCTCAGGGATCTTGTGCTCATCCACGTGTAGTCCTTCAAATCATTAATTCATAAGTTCTTGATTAGAATAAAACTCTCATATTCAAAACAACTGTAACTTCAAATCAACTTTATTAGTAGGTACAGGCATTTATTGTTACCGGTTAAGAATGGAATTCAAACTAAAATTTCAACACAGGATGATTTTAGGGCTTGGAATTATGGACGAAGAATTTTCTCAGTACCTACAGTGACACTGTTAAGAGACAAAAAGTACACATATTTTAAAAGATAGCAACTCAATTTCCTTGTTCCTCAAAACAAATGGGTTTTTAAATATATTCTTGACCAAAAAGGGGGAAGAGCTCTCAGATGCCTATACCGATGACAGCAGCATTATGGAATGCCAGATACTTTGTTAGGCAATCTGCCAGCAGCAAGAGCAAGTAGTGATGCTCTCCACAGTCATCAGTAAATGGGGTATCCAAGGTAGTGTCTGTTGTCCCTCTGTTCAGATGCATCATTCATAAACAAGGGGAGGCAGGAGTTAGACTGAGTACAGTGAGCTGAGGCATGGTATCACCTAGCCGGCGTGGATGTTTCTGAATTGAGGCTGTTTATGTGGTTCAATGATCTCATGGTCAATTCCTAATTTCTCACAAGTATATAAATACATGGAGAGTAAAAGCAGAAAGTGAGAGCAAAAGGAGCATTAGGCCATTGAAATTAAGACTTATAGTATTGATTTAAACTTTTTCAATGCCTCAATTCATCACCAAGTCCACGCACCTCCATTATGTTAAAAGCCAAATACATGTATTGATCTGGGGGATGTTTCTTGGAAACCATAAGGTAGAATGAACCACAAAAGGTTGGGAGGAAAAAAAAACATTCTAGGAAATAATTTTTAAGCAAAACTGATACACCAGCCAGTTGAAGATACACATAAGTGCTTAAAAATAATTGCTTTGCTGCTCTCAAAACAGTAGTATTCCTAGGGACTCCCAGTAGAGCATAATACTGTAAGACATTTATGGCGACCATTTACTTTGACAATGTTCAGAGTTAACCTAATCAATATCTGTAATCTAGTTAACTGTGTTTATCAGAAAGTTTGCACCTTCAACTGAATACAGCAGAGCTCTTGATTCTTCTGATTATTTGAGATTTTGAGTCAAATTTAAAAGTCATTGGCCATCATTCCTTGAAAGAACCAGAATTGCTAAGCATTGAAATTATTCTATAGCAACAATTAGATAGCATTCCTCAACAGTAATCCAAGTAAATGTAGAGGTCCATAATTTTAATTGGATATTTTTTGTGGTTTTATTTCATTGATATGTTCAGGCAATTAATATAAGACAGTTATAGATTTCCTACTAGTACTGAAGAGAGCCACTTCTGCATTTGTGTTTATAATGTCATTGGCACTAAGAGACCCAAGTTTATATTTTACCTTGTAGGGCCATGCTTCTCAATTGTTTTTCTTACACAGTTTGAAGACCTTTAGGGTTCTCTAACATAACCTTGAATGTTTATGAATGTTTGTAGACCTTTAGGGACTACTTGAATTGCCTCGAGTTTAAGGGAAAATGCAATTAGGTTTTCTTGAAACTAGATTTTATATTATCATAAGAAAAAAAAAACTTTAAGGGTTATTTTTAACTTGGGGTTATTTTTATAGGCAATTCATATAAAAGAACCCATAAGGAAATTTTGCAACTGCATGTACATGCATGGGTGAGACATATGGTTCATTATGCAAGGGGGTTATGGAGAATATGTATACCAAAACATTCCTGACCTACTGAAGGTAGTAATTTTCCCCCCACTGTATTACAATTGTCAAAGGCAAACTTATTGAATTCTTTCCGACTTTTAAGAAATTATTTTTTAGAGAAATCTCACAAGTCTTCAAGACATTAAAGACACTGATTAATTAAAATACTGCACATACAACTTTTATTTTAGTTAAAATATTATGGTCAGAGTAATGTATACTTTCAAGAAGATATAATACAAATTCATTTCCTTTATTCTTTTTTTCCTCCTCTTATCCCCATTTTTTTAAAATTATACATGGCTCATATGGAACACTTGGCTGATCCTTACTTCAGTGGTCCATCTGGCAGAACTGTCCCTTGTCCAAAACTTGCTGAGTTTTATTTCTTGGGTGTTGCTAATATGTGCATGGCTGATGGAAGCTTAACTGATTACTCTCAACTGAAAATATTTACAAGAATGAGTAAGAGTGGTCTTGAGTTCTTCCATCAAAGAAGTAGAAAAGAGAACATTCAGAACTATTTAGAGGCGTAAAATAGTTCAGCATTCTTCCATAACAGCACACAAATACCTTCTTAACCTGACAGAGAGGAATATAGTTATTTTTCTAGAAATGCAGTTAATAAGAAATTACATTGTGATAAGGTTTTAGGAACTAGAACTACAGTAAAAAGCTACTAAATTTAGAGATTTATCAGCAAATTTCTCAAGATAACATCTTATCTTCTTAGGAGAAGATAAGGAGTAATCAGCATAAAATCTCTAATACCTGAGATACCACATGCCTACTTCTTCTTCCTTTTTTTTTTTAAGATTTTATTTATTTATTTGACAGTGATAGATCACATGTAGGCAGAGAGGCAGGCAGAGAGAGAGGAGGAGGAAGCAGGCTCCCTGCTGAGCAGAGAACCCGATGTGGGGTTTGATCCCAGGACCCTGGGATCATGACCAGAGCCGAAAGCAGAGGCTTTAACCCACTAAGCCACCCAGGCGCCCCACATGCCCACTTTTTAATCAGTGTGAAGACTAATGACTTGAGGTGAGCATGGTTTTGATAAGGATATTTTAAAATTAGCACATGAAAAATGCTTAGTTTTTCATTAGAGGGAAATAAAGCCATTTCCCTCATTTCTGTCCTATTGAAAAATCTTAAATGGGTAATGAGAGAATTTTAGATACAAAGTTTTAGGAACTAAATGTGTTCAAAAGCATGTTTTCAGAATTTATCCATCTGTTTAGAAAAATCCAACATTAATAAATCAAAACGAGTACTATAACATATTCCACAATTACTAGAAATTTTCCTCTCAAGTTATGTTTTGTCCCAGATCCCTTGTAAACTACCAGGTACTAAGTGTTAAATTAATTTATCATCTGTTATTCTCCATTTACTCTCAGCTATGCTTAATAAATCTTTAAACAAAAAAGGAAAACATCTTTCAGTCCAGATTTGACCTCTGCATACATATTTTAACTTGGGGTTTCACCATCCCAAATAAGTCAAGAGAAATGTGTTTCTTACATATTAATTGGTGGTGCTCTTAGAAATACAGTATAGATACCAAAGAGCCACAAAAGCAAATTCTCTAAAGAAGTTCTTCAAGCTAAGAAAGAACCTTTGTCTAAAATGTTAGAACCACTTCAACTAACTTTTCTAAATTATATTTCCTATTCAGTTGTGGATAATTGTTGCTGTCCCTTACCAGAAATTTAAATATTACATAAGAAATTACCAACATTACTCCTTCCTTTTCTCCCTCATTTCCATGTGATTTTGAACTTTGTTTGAATCTACAAACTGGTTCTATACATTTTGCTTTCTATAAACTTAGCTGTGTGTTTATTTTTTATCATATCCTTTTAGAAGCACGTGTGAATGATGGCTTAGTTCAGCCCTAATCACCCCAATCCTATTTCTATAAACTTTATACCCTTTCTAGCTTCATATACAAGTTATTCAAAACTCAGCCAGTAGAGTACCTGGTATTCTTTTGAGTTGTCTTAAACATTTTCAGATGCTACGGACCATATGAAGTAGATTAGTATTTCCTTAACTACAAAAAATAAAGTAGAACCAAATTAAGCTATATTATATATATATATATATATATATATATATATATTTAGATTGATATACATTCACACTTACAGAAACAATGAAGAATGCAAGGAATGGCATCACCTATCAACTGTCTATATTTCCTATTATTGTTATTTCTCCTATTTTAAAATTTATTCACTGTTAATCTATGATGCTATTTCACACAATTGCACCTTGAAACAAATCTTGTGGTTTTCTATACTTCTTCCTTATTAATTACACAGAATATATCATTAAATATTATATAACTAATTAAAATATTAGATAGGGTCCTGGCAAGGTATATAAGGTATTTTATAGAAAGTCACTTAATATTCTTCACATCCAGTTGCAATATACTAAGTGACACCTCACAGGGTTCCCTAAAAATTCATTCCAAGGAACTAAGACTTTTCTAAAACACCCTTACATAATAAACTTTTTCAGAAAATAAGTTCCCAATGTCAGTGGTGACCCATTTGCTAAATGGATCAGAGGTAATAGAATTTTAGCCAGCTAAATGTTTTATCATTAAGCAATCTTGGGAAAAGAGCACTTTAAATTTGCTGCCTAGTATATTCAACCTAATTATTCTTTAAAAACTCTCTTTTTAAGCCTTCACAAGGTATTTAATTTCTAAACTTGTACTCTTACATAACAAAGAGACTTAGAACTTATAATTATGTGTTCCAGAAAAATTTAATAAGTGATTTCTTTTTTTTTTTAAGATTTTTTTGTTTTTTTATTTATCTGACAGATTACAAGCAGGCAGAGAGGCAGGCAGAAAGAGAGGAGGAAACAGGCTCCCTGCTGAGCAGAGAGCCCTATGCGGGGCTCGATCCCAGGACCCTGAGATCATGACCTGAGCCAAAGGCAGAGGCTTAACCCACTGAGCCACCCAGCAGCCCCTAATAAGTGATTTCTAATATGGTCTTAATAATTTCACTTTGCTCAGTCTCCAATTTACCTTATTCTACCCCAAATCTTTTTGATCAATCTTTATTTCAGAAAATGTAGGAATCTATTAGCTATGTTATTTTCACAACTAATACTTCACATAATATTTTGCTTTCATCAAATGTAGAAAACTTAAACATGCGTAAAGCAAAAGAAACAGAATACAGAAAGCAATAACTCTTATTTTTTTTAATTTTAAAATTTTAAATACTTTTATTAAGTTTTCTATTTTTAATGCCAGTAGAGTTAACACACAGTGTTATATTAGTTTCAGATGTACAACAGAATGATTCAACAATGCCATGCATTACTCAGTGTTCGCCATGATAAGAGCATTCTTTAATTCTCTATTACACCCATCCCCCTACCCCTCTCCCCTCTGGTAATCATCAGTTTGTTCTCTATAGTTAAGAGTCTGTTTCTTGGTTTGTCTGTCTCTCCCCTTTTTTCCCCCTTTGTTCTTTGTTTTGTTTCTTTTAAATATTTTCTTATTTGAAGCAATTATAATTCTATTATGCTATTTTAATTCCAGTATAGTTAACATTTAGTTCTAAATTACTTTCAAGTGTACAATATAGCGATTCACCAATTCCATACAGCACCTGGTGTTCATGATGGCAAATGTACTCCTTAATTCCTTTCACCTAGTTTACCCAACCCCCCACCCACTCCCATCCTTGGTAACCATTAGTTTATTCCCTATGGATAAGAATCTGTTTATAGGGGCACCTGGGTGGCTCAATCAGTTGGGTTCAAACCCTTATGTCCCCTGAGGTCATGATCTCAGGGTCCTGAGATAAAGCCCTGAGCCTGGCTCCGCACTGAAGGTGGAGTCTGCTTGTCCTCTCCCTGTTCCTCCCACCTCACTCTCTCTCTCTCTAAAATAAAATCTTAAAAAAAAAAAATCTACTTCTTGATTTGTCTCAATTTTTTTTCACTTTGCTCACTTGTTTTGTTTAAATACTACATATGAGTGAATTCATAAAGTATTTTTCTTTCTGACTGACTTATTTCACTTAGCATTACACTCTAGCTCCATACGTGTTAAAGTACAAAATAATCTTTAGTTAAAAGAATTTAGGGGCGCCTGGGTGGCTCAGTGGGTTAAGCTGCTGCCTTCGGCTCAGGTCATGATCTCAGGGTCCTGGGATCGAGCCCCGCATCGGGCTCTCTGCTCAGCGGGGAGCCTGCTTCCTCCTCTCTCTGCCTGCCTCTCTGCCTGCTTGTGATCTCTCTGTCAAATAAATAAATAAAATCTTTAAAAAAAAAATTCTAAACTCTGGGTAATACACATATAAGTAAATATATGTTTGACAGTGAAAATAGAACCAAAAATATTCTAAAAAGACTGATTTATGTTAGAAATAAAAATTGGACAGAATGTAAGTAAAATATTAATTTAAATTAAAAGTAGTCTGGGGCGCCTGGGTGGCTCAGTGGGTTAAGCCACTGCCTTCGGCTCAGGTCATGATCCCAGGTCCTGGGTTCGAGCCCCACATCGGGCTTTCTGCTCAGCAGGGAGCCTGCTTCCTCCTCTCTCTCTGCCTGCCTCTCTGCCTACTTGGGATTTCTCTCTGTCAAATAAATAAATAAAATCTTTAAAAAAAAATTAAAAGTAGTCTGTGACAATTATCATATGATCTCCCTGATATGAGGAAATTGAGAGGCAGAGTGGGAGGTTTGAGGGGTAGGGAAGGAAAAAATGAAACAAGATGGGATCAGGAGGGAGACAAACCATAAGAGTCTCTTAATCTCACAAAACAAACTAGGGTTGTGGGGGGGGTCGGAGGGGGATTGGGAGAGGGTGGTTGGGTTATTGACATTGGGGAGGGATGTGATATGGTGAGTGCTGTGAAGTGCGCAAGCCTGATGATTCACAGACCTGTACCCCTGGGGCAAATAATAAATTATATGTTAATAAAAATAACTTTAAAAAAGTTGCCTGTGAGCTAATAATCTTAAATAATTTATAAAAATTTTATTTCCCATCATACCTTAGAAACATAACTAGAAGACTATTTCTATCTCATTTTTTCACCCTGATATCTTTTTTTTCAAATTTGATGTGTCGGAAATGCTGCAATATTTAATTTAGCCAGTTCTTGGGTTTTAATTTTGAATTCTCCACTTCCCTGAAAATATCCTTTCAAACTTGTCTTTCATAATTTCACTATTCTTTGCATTACAAAGAGACCTCTGTGGGGGCCCTATTTTTACAACATAGAAATATGGTAATTAAGAGCTTTCTGCCCCAATTTTCACCTGACTCTGTAACTGGAAGACAATGGGGTCTCCTCGTTCTGTTTAGCAATTCCACTCATGCAACAAAGATGTTCAATGTACATGTCACAATATAATAACAGTCTAAATGGATTAAATTGCAGTGTGTATTAAACACACAATTCCCTCTGGCAGATGTATATAGATATTATGCAGGACGTCACTTAACACTTCATATTCAGCTGCAGTGCACAAAGTAACACAGTGTTTTCTAAAAATCCACCCCAATAAACTAAGACTCTTCTGGAACATCTTTCATAACAAACTTTTTCAGGAATTAAGGCTGCAGTGTCAATGTTGAACCCTTTGCTAAATCAATTTCATGCCCTGTCTTCAATGCCATCCATCACCTTCTTTTTTTCTTTTTTCCTGTCATTCTGGTTTTGTTGTTGTTGTTATTGTTTTTTGTTTTTGTGTGTTTTTTTGTGTTCTGTTTTTGTTTTTACTTTTTGATGGAAATCCAGAGAGGCAGCACGGTGTTGCTCCAATTTAATTCACAGTGCTGGTGCTGCGTGGATGGGCCCCAGAGCTCTGAGCTGGCTAGAAACAGCTGCAGGTTAGCAACCCTAGTCCTGTTGGTAGCAGGCCTTGTCTGTATTGCACCATTCATATCTTCAACAGGAGTAAAATGTAACTGACAGCCCACTAATTCTTATAAATCGGTTTTCCTACCAAAACTGTAACATACTAGAGATCACCTAAAATATACAAGGGTTGCCCTGGAAAACAGACTTTCAAACATTTGTTTTTCAGCAATTCCTCTATCTCTTCATAATGAAGGTTTATGTTTTTAAATGGGAATTTCAGGAATGTATATTTACGCACGGTCATGCTCTTCTAGGTCTCACACACTTGGTATGAAAGAATCACACTGACTATACACACTTACTTCACATTTCTTTTTGTGCATTCATCAAACTGGCAATTATCAGACACCTGAAAAATATTTTTTTTCTAATATGCTATGAAAGCAAAAGGAATAAAATGATAATTTTCCTTTTTACAGGTCATTATAATAGAAAATTTTGTTGTTTCTTGAAAGTTTTGGTTCTTAAGTATTTCATTATATGAGACATAAATGGATGAACTCAGTAAAGTATTTATCACCAGAAATGAACTTCTTAGTAACCCTACTTCCATCAGTCAAATGAGTTGTAAGAGAACACTGGTGCTCTTTTCTAATTTTTAATACTTGGTCTCTAAATGGCCATAATATATCAAACCCCCACTCCCTGCCTTAACAAAAACATATTTTCTTATTGAAGTATAGTTGACATAGAATATAATATTAGTTTCAGGTGTACAACACAGTGACTCAATATTGATATACATTAGAAAATGATCACCATGATAAATCTTGCTACCGTCTGTCACCATACAAAATTATTACAATATCATTAACTATATTCCACCCCTAAAAAACAAAAAAAAACAAAACAAAACAAAACAAAAAACTATACCCTGTGCTGTACATTGAATCCCCCTTTATTTACTTTATTCCTTTATTTACTTTATAACTGTAAGAAAAACATATTTTAAACAGCTGACATATTGCCACATATAAGCTAATATCAATAACACCAGAGTTTAGGAATTCAGTACATATTAAGGAAAAGAGATAGCCTAAGAGAAGATCTCTGACAAAAAGTAAATGCTCAAGTTCAAACTGGTGAACAGCCAACCTCTGTCACTGTTTGACATTCTAGGATTGAAAAAACTGAATGAAATAAAAATGCATTCTTTAAAATGATTCACATAGGGACTCCTGGGTGGCTCAGTCATTAAGCATCTGCCTTCGGCTCATGTCATGATCCCAGAGTCCTAGGATGCAGTCCAGCATCAGGCTCCTTGCTCCGCAGGGAGCCTGCTTCTCCACTGCCTCTGCCTGACACTGCCTGCTTGTGCTCTTTCTCTGACAAATAAATAAATAAAATCTTTTAAAAAAATTTAAAAATTAAATGATTCACATAGAAAGGCAGTAGGTAATATCTGCCTGCATGTATCTAAAAGTGTGTTTGACAAGGAACATCAAATATGGATGATGATTGTGCCTGTTAACCAGAGAGTTTGAGGAGAATGTTCTATTCACCAACGGTGTTACTCAAAATATGGATCAGGGGAAGTTTCTATGTTGGGGTGGACAGGAAACTTTTTCATGATTTCTGTTACTTTCACTGACATTGTCCTATACTTTCAGATTCACATTCATCGTTTGTTCCAACCCTTCTGTTTTACATTCAGCCAACTGATAAAGTAACCCTCCTTTTCCACTGTTTTTTTTTTTTTTTTTTTTTTTTTTTGGTAGGTATAATGAATTATGGGCCAGTTTTCATTTTCAAAGTCTTGGTGTAGGAACAATGAAAATCTACTTATATTCATGAATAATCAATATTGAAATGATGCTGTTATTTTTTGTCAAAAACAAACACTTCATGTACCTCTTTTGTCATGGGACAAATTTGTGGGCCTGACTCCATATCTTTTTATCTGCTCTAGAGAAAAATCTATCTGTTCATTTCAAGTAGCAAGTGTCCTTTTCAAATAACTTTCTAATTTTGCCAGACGTAGATATCTTTTGGGGGAAATAAAGCATTTTAATAGCAGTTGTTGGGGGAGAAGCATAGAAATAGACTTATTTCACTTGAATAATAAGCATAATAATGAAATATATAGAACTTTTGGACACTTAGCACAATTATATCTACCAAAATATTGTTGTATTTTATTTAATAATCTTCAATCATGGAAAATATTGCCTTATGATAGCAATGATTACATTTGCTCTGGATGTGTCATAAAATATTGAATAGTCCTTTATTTGTACCACAAGTTATTTTAAATATCAACTATAACAAATGTACAACAGGAAGTTATATATTTTTATTAATGGTTAATTTTTATTTAATATCCAATCTTCGTTCTTCATTCTTCAATATTGTGTTTTAATTCACCTTAAGGAAAACACCAACGGAAGTGGTGAAATGACTATCATTCAATTTACAGAGGAGAAATTCTTTCAGGAAAGTACTTGTCTTGAAAAGCATAAATATCATGATAATGGGAATAATATCCTAAAAAAAAAAGTTGTTCGCGCTTTTTTAAAGGGATTAGTTTCTTACAAATAACAAAAGAAAATGAATCTACTTTCAATGAATTTTTCAATTTTGTCAATATTACCTTTAAGATCATAAGAAGTGTTCCTCCAGTGCTCTTCAGTTTAATCTATTTTTATAAAAGATTTTATTTACTTATTTGAGAGACAGAGAGCATGGGCATGGGCGGTGGGGGGGGAGGGGGTTTTGGGAAGGAAGGGCAGAGCGAGAGGGACAAGCAGACTCCCCAATGAGCAGGGAGCCCAACATGGGGCTTGATCCCAAAACCCAGAGATTATGACCTGAGCCAAAGTCAGACACGTAACTAACTGAGCCACCCAGGCACCCCTTCAGTTTAATCAATTTTAATCATGAAAAATCATCATATATTCTTACACTAAATGACTCTTTTCCTTTATTATGATGTACATTTATAAAACTTGTTTGCTTAATTTTTCTTTTTGTTTAAGATTTTATTTGTTTACTTGACACAGAGAGAGAACACAAACAGGGGGAGTGGCAGAGGGAGAGGGAGAAGCAGGCTCCCTGCTGAGCAGGAAGGTCCAGGTGGGGCTAGATCCCAGGACCTTGGGATCATTAACTAAGCCAAAGCAGATGCTTAACTGACTGAGCCACTCAGGCACCTCCCCTCAGGTTGCTCAATTTTTCTAAGCATAATAAAAGGATAAAATGCTAAAACATTTGAAAAGCAATATCCAACTCACTGATTCTATTTCAGAGAATAATTTGCTTATGTATGCAAACATGTAATTGTTACAAAAGTATATCACAAACATATACTTTGAAAATAGATTAATAACCAGTGAAATTATCACAATATTATAACAATATTAAGGGAAATAAACAAAAAGTATTTAGGTTAGGTTCATTATATTGAAGTAAGTATTTTAAAAGTTTTTAACCCCAAATAAAATATTTGTGAAGATAAATGCAATAAATAATATTTTGTAAATGTAAAATTAATTGGTTTTTATCATGAATTTAAATGTCCATTTTCATTTTATATGAATTAATCCAACTATTTTCCAAGGGTTCTTTATTTTTTTAAGATTTTATTTATTTATTTGACAGAGAAAAACACAGCAACAGAGAGAACACAAGCAAAGGGAGAGGGAGAGGGAGAGGGAGAAGCAGGCTTTCCGCTGGGCAGGGAGCCAGATGCAGGGCTCTATCCCAGGACCCTGAGATCAAGACCTGAGACAAAGGCAGACACTCAACGACTGAGACACTCAACGACTGAGGTACCCCGGCACCCCCAAGGGTTCTTTTTTAAAAAGTGACATAAAACAAGAAGGTAAAAGGTAACTTGCAAAGTTCAGTGTGCATTTAAGGATTGTAAAAGAGAAAAATCAGTGTATCAATAGGATAAAACTTGGAGATATTCCTCCTCACTCCCAAGTTATTAAAGCAATGTTGTGTTTGAAGTTTCAATTCAATTTTTTAGAGGATATGAATATTTCTTAAACAACTTTAACTGGGATCAGGTAAACTGAAAGCAAATCAATACAGAATGGTTTTGCTGATTAAAGATATACATTATTCTCTTTTATTCAAAACATGCACAAAAATGGAACATAGTTCAGACATGAAAGAAAAAAATTAAATATGACCATAAATCATTCACTTGTTATAGGAATATACAAATAAAAAATAATGTTTTTGTACTTAGTATTGGGTAAAGATTTTGCTATTTCACCTCAAAATTAAATATCTAGAATTTAATTAAGTATATAGTACCTAATACAATTGATTCCTAACCCTTGTTTTGCACACCTTCTTCTTCCAGTCCTGGAGAAAAAAACACCCTGAAAAACCTTAGAGTTTAGTCAGACATTTGGCAAAATTTGAAAATCTTCTTGCTATAGAAGTTGTTCCCTCTAGAAGTTGGCTCAGGTCATGGTCCCGGGGTCCTGGGATCGTCGCGCATCAGGCCCTTTGCTCAGCGGGAAGCCTGCTTCTCCCTCTCCCACTCCCTTTGCTTGTGTTCCCTCTCTTGCTGTCTGTCTCTGTCAAATAAATAAATAAAATCTTAAAAAAGAAAAGAAAGAAAAATATATACAACCCCAAATTTCTAAGTAAGTAACACAATATTTGCTAAATGGATCTGTGTGTGTGTTTGTGGAGGGGTCAGTATGGAGGAAGGTCTATAGATACACAGCGCAGATCAGAAAGCAAGCTACACCACTGGGCAACTGGGTAGTTTAAATGCTTCATGAGTTCAGAGTTCTTCCCTACTCCAAGATATGTTCCATTCGCTGAACCTTTACGCATATCCTTAATTTCAAATTACATCAGGGTGAGAGCCTTATGCAAATTCACAAAGTATTAAGACCTAGAAGCTTTAAAATCAGAAATATCAGACTATTTTATTCAACCTCCATGAAGCACTAATGAAATCAAAGAGTCACTGCAAGTCAAGAGGTAGCACCCAGCTTTCTGAATCTAGTCATAGAATCTTAATTTTTAACATTTCTGGTTAGAGGTGCCCAGGGTAATGGCCTTGAGCTATTTGGACCACCTCTTTCCACTCCTCCGCCATACACATACCCCTACGAATGTTCTTCTGATCTGCCTTTCCTGAGCCTTGAAATAGACTAATACTAATAAAGTCATCTTTCCTTTCCATAATCGTCTTTCTCACCCACCTAAGTTCGACCACTCTAGGATAAAAATGTTATTGCTTAAGAATGAAGATCAGCGAAAGAGTAGACATCCTACTGCCTTTTTAGATGAAAGACATAACTAATTATGAGTATTCTGTAATGTTCTGTATCAAAAAAAAAAAAAAAAAAAAGCATGGTATTCCGAGGCAGCATTTCATTGTCTATGCATATTTTAAACCATTAACATGATTTTTACATTCAATCTGTAACCATATCATAATTTCTTTAGTTAAAGCCAATAAAGAGAAAAGTCTTGACATTCAGTTAATTTATCATATTTTAATAACAAATTTGCATTATGATCTATATTTAGAAGGCAATGGAGAAGAAAGGAGCAAGCAGTGATAGAATGTCATTGTTTCTGGAAAGACTGGGCACGATATAACTTAAGAGAAACAAGACCCTAATATTCACTTTTGTTTCCTCCTCCTCCTCTTCCCTTTCAAAATCCACCTTCTTTCTTTCTTCCCTCCCTCATTCTTTCTCTCAACTTAGTAAATAGAACATTCCTTTCTAGAAATATTTCCTCATGAGAAGGTGACAAGGAAAGGACAGAGAAATATAGAAGGATTCACTGAAGTCGTGGAAAGGGGAAAACAGAAGTAAGGAGACTATCTTAAAGGATCTTAAAATTGAATCCTTAATGATTAAAATGAACAGTATGGCCCACTTGCAAATAATATTGCCCACTTAACAGGAAAAAGGCAAAATATGGCTCACTTACAAGTAAAAAACACATTATAAAAAACTGTATTCCCTAAATGCTCTAAATCAATAGGTTTAAAATAGATTTAATGGAGTATCATAAAATTTATAAGACTATTATATCATTGTGTTGGATATTACTCATGAAACCGCCTGAAAAGGTAAATGAAGCAGTCAGTGGGTCAATTCTTTTTTTTTTTTTTTTTAAGATTTTATTTATTTATTTGACAGAGAGATCACAAGCAGGCAGAGAGGCAGGCAGAGAGAGAGGAGGAAGCAGGCTCCCTGCTGAGCAGAGAGCCCGATGCGGGGCTCGATCCCAGGACCCTGAGATCATGACCTGAGCCGAAGGCAGCGGCTTAACCCACTGAGCCACCCAGGCGCCCCCAGTGGGTCAATTCTTGAACATTTTCTTGTTAAGCACCAAGGCTTAAACAGGGTTAAAAAAAATAATTTCAAAGAATTAAGGAAAAAGGTTTGTTTCTCAAACAACATTGGTTACCATTTGTATTCAGGTTTCCCAATATTTATTTCCTTGTTTTTAACTCCAGCACTCACAAGAATCTACTTTTTTTTTTTTTTTTTTTTAAAGATTTTATTTATTTATTTGACAGAGAGAGATCACAAGTAGATGGAGAGGCAGGCAGAGAGAGAGAGAGAGAGAGGGAAGCAGGCTTCTTGCTGAGCAGAGAGCCTGATGCGGGACTCGATCCCAGGACCCTGAGATCATGACCTGAGCCGAAGGCAGCGGCTTAACCCACTGAGCCACCCAGGCGCCCAAGAATCTACTTTTTAAAGTAAGTTTCTTTTTGAGGTCTTATGTGTATTTTATTTTTTAATACAAATATGTATTTTGGTCATAGGGATTAGTCTTTGAATGGGTGGGTTTTTTAAAACTTTTGTTTTGTTTTGTTTTTCAATGTAGTCAGAGTTCTGGGTCTTATCATCACATAATAATTACACTTCTAAATATTATTTCTGTATTGTAAAATCAACAAATTAGAATAAACCTTCAAAATCATGTTATATAGTCCATGAAAGAAATATAACTCCCCAAGATAATCAATATAAATTATATTTTTTACATCAACTTCCTCCCTCTATTAATTTTTTAATTAATAAAAACACTGCAATTGAAGCACATGTTGATATGAAAGGGTTAGTGTATTGTTATTTCTCTGTTTCTGTTCTGGTCCTAAATCTGAACATAAGTTTAGAAATAATTTGTGATCCTAATGAAGACTTTAGTGAATTCCATATTGTAACACAGCTATAAAAGTATAAATCATTTTCTCATGTGTCAAATATGATCTCTTTATAGAACTCTGATGCAAATACATAAGTTCTTAAGAAGTGGAAAATAATTTAATATGCAATAAGGATAACTGTGAACTTTAGTTCTATACCTTGAATAATATTTTCTGTTTTTTTTTAATTGACTGGTGATTAATTTCTCATGCTCCTTTTTAAATCTCATCCCTAAGTACTGATGTTGCTTCTAGGCTCAAATCAAAAGTACAAAGGATTGTTTTTATTTATTTATTTTTCAAATGGATACATTTTTTTTAAATGCTTTTTTTTTTAATTTAAATTTTAGTCAACATACAGTGCAATATTGGTTTCTGGAGTAGAATTCAGTGATTCATCACTTACATACAACAGCAAGTGCCCTCTTTAATATCCATCACCCATCTAGCCCACCCCCTACCTACCTCTCTCCATCAATCCTCAGTTTGTTGTCTCTTACGGTTTTCCTCTCTCCTTCCCCCTCCCCCAATTTGTTTTTATCTGTTTTCTTTCTAAATTGCACATATAAGTGAGATCATATGGTATTTGTCTTTCTCTGACCAATTCGTTTCATTTAAAAAAGTATACTTTAGCTCCATCCACATTGATTCAAACGGCAAGATTTCATTTTTTTTGATGGGTGGGTAATGTTCTGCTGTGTGTATGTGTGTTCTGTTTCTCTCTGTGTGTATATACCACACCTTCTTTATCTATTCATCAGCTTATGAACATTTGGGTTTTCTCCACCATTTGGTGATTGCTGAAATGTTGCTATAAACATCAGGGTGGGGACGCCTGGGTGGCTCAGTTGGTTAAGCGGCTGCCTTCGGCTCAGGTCATG
Organism: Lutra lutra; assembly: GCF_902655055.1. Classification (NCBI taxonomy): domain Eukaryota; kingdom Metazoa; phylum Chordata; class Mammalia; order Carnivora; family Mustelidae; genus Lutra; species Lutra lutra. Next base: position 195,338,582 of record NC_062279.1, read on the forward strand.
ATCCCAGCGTCCTGGGATCGAGTCCCACAACCGGCTCCTTGCTCGGCAGGGAACCTGCTTCTCCCTCTGCCTCTGCTTGCCTCTCAGCCTACTTGTGATCTCTCTCTCTTTCTCTCTCTCTCTGACAAATAAATAAAATCTTTAAAAAAAAAAAAAAACCATCAGGGTGCATGCATCCCTTTGAATCTGTATTTTGCATTCTTTGGATAAATACCTAGTAGTGCAATTGCTGGGTTGTAGAACAGTTCTATCTTTAACTTTTTGAGGAACCTAGATACTATTCTCCAGAGTGGCCGCACCAGTTTACATTTCCACCAACAGTGCAAGAAGGTTCCCCCTTTCTCTGCATCCTCACCAACACCTGTTTTTTTTTTTTTCTTGTGTTGCTAATTTTAGCTATTTTGACAGGTGTGAGGTGGTATCTCGTTGTGGTTTTGATCAAAGGATTGCTTTTAATCTTCAGAATGTTTTCTCCCCAATCACTCTGCAATAAGTTTTTTTTTTTTTAAAGATTTTATTTATTTATTTGAGAGAGAGACAGTGAGAGAGAGCATGAGCGAGGAGAAGGTCAGAAGGAGAAGCAGACTCCCCATGGAGCTGGGAGCCCGATGTGGGACTTGATCCCGGGACCCCGGGATCATGACCTGAGCCGAAGGCAGTCGTCCAACCAACTGAGCCACCCAGGCATCCCAATAAGTTTTTAAGTATATATTTATTGTTAGAAGAATTTTATTATTTATGATCATGTCACCATACTTATTTTTGTTACTTTGTAACCGTAATATATGATTTAACCTCCAATGCAACCATTCAAGAGATGAAGATATGACCTAGAAACAGAGTCAAATATCTATCTTTAAACTTAAGCCCTTACCACATTTGATAGCAATGAAGAATGAATCATCCCAGTAACATATTAAATAAAGGAAAGGAATTTAAGCATTTAGTACACAAGACATGCTTATCAATTTCTGTCCCCTTTAATAATACAATGAGCCATACGCTAGCTGAAAAGTTTATACGGCAATTGTGGTTATAAATCTAGTTCTGTGACAAAGAGTTTCTCTCAGTTTATGTATATGGAATATGACAAGTATGGGTGTGTAGGGAAGTAGAAACAGAAAATAAAGTAAAATGGAGTGTGTCCTTCACTCTCATTTATTACTTCTATTATAGTAATTATCATAGCAATTCTTTAAGGTAGATTTGAATATATTTGAAAAGCTTTTAAAATACCCAGACACATTCATACTCTTAGGGCTGTACATTAAGAAAATAATTAAACCTTATTTAAGGAAAGCATCAGTATCCTAGTAACTTGACTAGAAAGCAAGGGCTTTTGGTAAATGCCTCTAGACTTTCCAACCAGCTCTTACCTACAGGTCCTGAACCTGAGCTCTAGCCTCCAGCTGAGCTCCCAATCTCCAGCCAAGCCATCCCTGCTCCAGGGTGGCTATCTCCACAACGCCCCTCCTTCTATCTGGCCTTTCCTCCTACCTAACATGGTTTTGTGCAATTTGGTGTTTGTTTGTTTGTTTGTTTGTTTGCTTATTCATTTATTTATTTGTAAACCAACATTCTTATTTGTATAATCTTAAGTCAAGAGGATGTTTTTGTTAAAAACACAGGACCTCCCTTCAGTCCTGACCAGGTTTTTCCTCCAATCCCAGACTGAAAGTTTTACATATTTTCTTCTCCTTATTTTACTACTCACTAAATGTATGAATATGACAATTCATGCCCTTTACTATTCCATACACTTAAAGTATTATTTTAGCTTTCCATCTTAGAAATAGTGAACCAAAGATCTGTTCAATAAAACATGAAATTATATAAAAAAGAAAATAATTAGAAATATAGTTAAATATTTATTTAAATGGAAACTTACTAGAATGTTAATCATAAGGAAGACAGTGTAGTTTAAGTGTTTAATTGGTTAATATATGTAGCCTTGCTGATCATTTTCTCAGAGAATACTGAATATCATAGCAGAATGCACAGGTAATACTACGGAGATACTGAGTTTTTCTGTGCAAGTCCATCATCAATTGTCTTTTCCTATAAATCTCCTGAAACTTCTGACAGGTTCTCTGGCATCTCACCTTCAGGTCAAGATCAGAGTTAGAGATATGTTAACGTGAAATCCCTGGTCTGACTGGACAGTGTTTCCATTCTAAAGAGAAATTAAAGAGGCTGGCATAGGGGTGTAATTTGGATAAACACTATCCCACAGAGCAATAAGGTCTAAATTAGAAAAACACTGTTGCAAGCCCTCAAAAGGGGTAAATCTAGGAAAACAACATAAAGAATTAAGCAATTTTAGGAGGGGATGATCAACATAAAGCACATACAAACTAGAACAATGGAGTAGATCAGAAAGAATCTCAAAATGAATCATGACAAAATTTAGCCAGCCCTATTTTACAGCATCTCTACTGCCCAACACCTTTAAATAGTCAGAAATACAAATCTTCAGACTTCTCCCAGGTTGAATAGAGTATCAGGTACCTTCTCTTTTTGCTGCCCAAACCCCACACCACAGCAATTTCATGACATAGAAATCAACTAGTCTCTTCATCTACTACTTCCATAACTTAAAACGGAGATCTTAGCTTATCTGAAAACTCTACTGCTTAGTCAAGCTGTCTATATTAAAATACTTACTCAGGTCCCTGTGAAGGGAAGAGAGCAAGTCTATAATCAGATTTAGTTTTCAATATTTTTTCAAACCCTTATTAATAAATCTATTAGCAACTTCACCACCATTATCCAAATGTAATGAGAATTCTATTAGAAATAATTATATAAAATTAATCAAGGACGTGATGTTTCACAATTTTGTTGTTAGCTTTTGGTTATCAAAAATATCTCCAGGGCAGAGCTCTCCACCCATGTGGAGAAAATGGCAAAGTATAAGAAATAATAAGGCAAGCACAAGGTATGTAGCATATGAATGTGTAATTATCATTCACTTAAACAAGCCTCTTTTTATAGTCATCTGTCTCAACTTTGATTCATCCAATAGGTTCAGTGCCACCCCTAAATTACACACAAATTTGAGTGTAAAACAAACAAACAAAAAAAATGAGGGACTAAAACTTCCCGTTACCAGAGACTTTGGCATATTTTCCTTATTTCCTACTGTGGATTGTCACTTATTTTATAACTCTATTCACCTGGGAGATCTCTCACCCTAGACACATATGAAAAGTTCGTGAAGTTAGGACAGGCGAACATTCAGAGTAACACCACTGGGAGTTTTGGACTTGACTTCGTACTCAATGCAAATGCTCAGTCCCTTGCTACCTCACTCCATGTCCATCAGTTTGAATGACATTCTCTCTCCACACAGAAAGTGATGAATTTTATACACCACAGAATAAGAAAAGAAAGTCTATTTTTCTTGAACACGTATAAACCATTCCAGCACTCTTGTAATAGAATGTTTGCATGTACCTTTTATTTCCAACCAAACAAAGAAGCATTTGTTAAAGATCATATCTGAAGGGAAGGTTTATTCTTATAATTATTATTAGTACTTTATTCTCCAAACACAGATTTAAGTTTAATTTATTATCACCATGATTGTAATTTATTTACTTAAGAGCAAGTTTTATATTAACTACACATATATTGTTTTCCATAACTGGTATGAGAACCCCTGTTTTTAAAAGACCATATCTAGGGGCGCCTGGGTGGCTCAGTGGGTTAAAGCCTCTGCCTTCAGCTCAGGTCATGATCCCAGGTCCTGGGTTCGAGCCCCACGTCGGGCTTTCTGCTCAGCAGGGAGCCTGCTTCCCCCTCTCTCTCGGCCTGCCTCTCTGCCTACTTGTGATCTCTGTCCGTCAAATAAATAAATAAAATCTTTAAAAAAAATAAAAAATAAAAATAAAAGACCATATCTATTGGACTTCAGTATTTGTGAGGTATCTTCTTTGATTAATACTTTCAGCTATGTTCATTCATGTGATAATTAGGCATTTCCTTTCCAAGGCTTTTGTAAATCAGTGGCAATTACATCATTTTTATGAGATATAAAAACATTTGCCATATCATGTGTGCATGACAGCAGCATATGAAGTAAGTTACTATGCATCTGTTGAGGGTCATAAGCAACTGATGTGGTGTTTAGAGACGAACGCGGGAAAAGCCCTTCCATGCTCAGTTAATTTACATAATTATAATTTGAGCACAATTCATTTCTTATTCCTCTGCCTTAAAGTTCAAGCAAATTCTGTACATACACTACTATTCATATTTTAATTTGAAATAGACTAGATTATTTTCAACCAAGGCTTCATTTTAATCAAAAACATTGCATCATATGTGAAGAAATGCAACTAACTACCTAGAATCTAAAATATCAGTAGAAATCCAGCCACAATTTCTGTAAATAAGTTTAAGGAAAAAAGGTCAAATGGGAAGTATGTACTGAGCCAGAAAACCAAAGTGTCTTCACAAAATCCAGTCACATTTCTCTCAGATCAGGATAGATGTCACCAATCAGGCTATAAATAGTCTCTAAGAACTCAGAAACCTTTTGTTCTTTGTTCAGTTTGTGTCCCTAGTTATAGAATATGTAGCACTTAATTGCCCTTAATTAATATTTATGGAATAAGTAAATATAAGGTGTTTATAAAAAATTTTAATGCATGAAATGGGTTATTTCTTGGAATATCTCTATCAATATACTTTATCTATATCTAATTTTTATCTCTAAGTCTTATCTCTATCTAATCTCAACACCCTTCCCAAATGTGTAATTGAAGTCTTGTAGGATAACCTGCTAAATTTCTCATATAATAACACTCTCCCTAATATAACTCGCGCTAACCCTTGCTGTTTTTTGTTAATACATATATCCTGCACATAACATGCAGTCTTCTACTTCCAAACGTCTACATTCAGAAAAATGATGGCTGTAGTTTTCCCTCCTGATTTTGTTTCCTCCCTCTCTTGCATAGAAAGGAAAGTAACAGATACCATGGGTGGAGGAAGAGCAGGCTGGAGAGACACAGGTAAGCCAGGGACTCAGGGCTCAGCCTCTCTCCTGCCGTCATTAGAGGCAGAAGCTGTGGCAACTGAAATTCATCCTCAAGGAACCAGGGTATGGTGGACCTGGGCAGTCCCAGTAAGCAGAGGGACACAGATATACAGGTAAGATTACTGCCCAACCTGCACATGTCTGCGTGATCTGAGCCATTTATATGTCTTCAGGGCAGAATGCTGACCTTAATTAATGCAGGGCAAACTTGTAGAGACTTCCTCCATGTAAGGAATGTATTTACAGTTTTATATGGGTAAATATTTTACTGTTTGCAATTAAAAGCATGTATGCTATTTGATTTTATTATCTTAAAGGGGGGGACTGAAAAGACACATTAGGAAACAGGTCTTTGAGTCTTACCAACAAATACATGGGTGGTATTTAGTATCAAGACTTAGGGTGGGGCACCTGGGTAGTGCAGTGGTTAAGCCTTTGGCTCAGGTCATGATCCCAGGGTTTGGAAATGAGCCCCCACATCAGACTCCTTGGTCAGTGGAGAGCCTGCTTCTCCCTCTCCCTCTGCCTGCCACTCCTCCTGCTTGTGCTCTCTCTCTTTCTGTCAAATAAGTAAATCAAATCTTCAAAAACAAAAACAAAGACTTAGGCGATAATTTGGCAACAAACTAAAAAAAGATATGAGAGAAGAACTACACAGAGTTACCCTGAATGTTGCCTTTTACTTATTCTAGCATATTTCCAGAGCCTATAATTATAGCTTTCTTATGTAGAGAATGCCAGATTGGTACAAAATGCTAAAATCTTACAATTATATTTTTAGAAATAATCAAATATTATACCAACTGGGTCTTCAATGAAAGGTTTTATTTATTTGATCCAGACAGAAAGAGAGAGAGCACAAACGGGGGAATGGCAGAGGGAGAAAGAGAAGCAGGCTCCAGGCTGAGCAATGCCAGACTCAATCCCAGGATCCTGAGATCATGGCCTCAGCCAGAGTCAGAGGCTTAATTGAGAAAGTGAAAGAGAGAGCACAAGTGGGAGAGGAAGAGGGAGAAATAGGCACCCTGTTGAGCAGGGAGCCCAACGCAGAGCTCCATCCCAGGAACCTGAGATCATTGACATCAGTTGAAGGCAGACGCTCAACCCACTGAGTCCCCAGGTGCCACTGGATCTTCAGTTAGATCTTAAACTAAAAAATGCACTTTAATTTGAAAAAAAAAAAAAAAACAATGACTGTTTTGAAATGTCAATCTAAGGTAGAAATTATATGAAGCATACTTTTATAACCAACAGATATGGCACTTTTTTTAAGATTTTTTTTTTTTTAACTTATTTGGAGGAGAGAGCAAGCAGGAGAGGTAGGGAGGGGCAGAGGGAAAGGGAGAAGACTCTCCGCCCAGCAGGGAGCCCAGTGTGTGCACTGATCCAGGGACCTGGAGATCATGACCCGAGCTGAAGACGGAGGCGTATAACTGATCTAAGCCACCCAGGCACCCCGTGGTACGTTCTTTAGACTTTAAAAAAATTTTTCAAGATAATTTAAAAATTCTTATGGGTAAACCTTTTCCTATTTCTACCACCACCACAAATTAATTAACTAGCAGTCTGCTGTCTTAATGTAGAATTTCTACTGCTTCATCTTAGTATGTTGCCATACACATCCATGACATGTACATGGACCTGCCATTTCAGGATAAGGCAGTGCAGCTTAAGTTTCAAAGTAAGATATATGAATATTGAAACAAATGGGTCCCATCACATTTATAATGTTTTGCTATGTATAATTGATGCTTTCAAAATATTTCCCAATTATAAAATTAGAAATAGAATTCCTTTTATTACTCATTGTATTTGTTTTCCCCATATTTCATAAAGATTCTTTAGCTCTATTGGGTCATGCATAACTGTACTGAAAAGTTCCATTCTATGCAATCATTTCCATTTTTTCAAGTTCAGGTTCTTCAAACCTGATCATTGCCAGCTTTTTAAAAGTTGATTTCTAACCAACTATATATCAATTAAAACTGAAAGGATAAGATTTTGCTTTTTCTGAGCAGAATAATTTCAAACCAACAATAATAGGAGTTAGCTTGCCTTGAGTTAGCTTACCAGTGCAGACATACACTGAAGTGTTAAAAATAATTCTTTAGTGACTCTCATTTAAAGAGCAAGTAACTTAGACAAATGCAATATTGATTGTGCAACAAATTATAAGATTGTTTCTATAACTTAAAAACTTAATTCTCTCTATTAATCTTTTAGAAAACATTCTAAAGAGTATATAGTTAATGATAAATGCGCAAAAGTACTAAGCCTGATAATAACCCAATTTCATTTTCAAAGAGAGAATTCTAAAACTTGAATAATGTTTAATTTTTAAAAGAAGAAAATTTTCTCAGTACTTAATTTTTTAAAAAAATTGTTACCTTTCTTAATATTTGTAAATATTCCTCAACTTACAATGAGGTTACATCCCAATAACCCCATATAAGCTGAAAATGCATTTAACACACTTAACCTACTGAACAACATAGCTTAGCCTAGCCTATGCATGCTCAGAACACTTACACTTGCTTACAGCTGGGCAAAATTATCTAATACAAAGCTTGTTTTATAATAAAGTATTGAATATCTCATGTTTTTTATTGCATATTGTACTGAAGATGAAAAACAGGTTGCATGGGTACAGAATGGTTATAAATGTATTGGTTCTTCTCCCTCAAGTTGGTGTGGCTGAGTGGGAGCTATGGTGAACTGTGTCTGCCCAGTATCATGAGACAGTATATCATATATCACTACCTCCAGAAAAGATCAAAATTCAAAATTAGAAGTATGATTTCTACTAATGTGAACTGCTTACACACCACTGTAAAGTCAAAAGCATCACAGCTGGTTGAATCACTGTCAAATCAGAGACTGTTTATATAAATAGAAAGCTAAAAACAAACTTACTAGTTAACAGTTGCTACAAACTATAAAGCCAAGTAATTTTATCAAGTTAATACAAACAAAACTGCAGAACCAGTAAAATTCAAATCAACAATACTAGTCAATGTGAAACATCATGCTATTTAGCTGAAACTGAAATGCTGTGTTCAAATATGCTGCCTGTCATTAAATGGGGAACTTTTTAGTTTAACTCAAAGTGATGATTCAATTATTTAGAATTTTTAAAGGCTGTAAAACATTTATTCATACAATGAACACTATTTTCATCTGAAATTTACTTGGTCATGTGTCATTCTGATTCCAATTTTTTACCTTTACTCTAAATCATTAATATTTAAGTAAATTGAATCTGAATAAGGAGTCACTTTGAAATAGTGCAAGAGTAGATCTAAAGAAAATGCCTATTCTGCCAGTTCTCAGATTTAGAAGACACTTACATTACATTTTGTTTTGGTATGAATGCTTGCACCCTTGCCCTCCAATGTGCATGTTGAAATCTTAACCTCCAAAGATGATGGAATTCGTAAGTAATGTCTTTGAAAGGTCTTAAAATCACGAGGGTTGAGTCATGAACAGGACTGATGCCCTATGAAAGAGACTCCAGAGGGAATCCTTTCCATCACGTGAGAACACAGCAAGAAATCTGCAATCTGCACCCAGAAAAGAGGTTTCATCAGACATTATATCTGCCAGTGTGGTCATTCTGGAATCCCCAGCTTCCAGAACTGCGAGAAATAAATATTTTTTGTTTATAAACCACCCAGTCTTTGGTATTTTCTTATCGCAGACTGAAAACAATAAGGCATATGTCTAAGATATTTATGGAAATTAAAATATAAAGCATAAACATGCTAATAAATGATCTTTAAGGCCTAGAGGACTATGTCTAGGAAACCCATTCTGAAAAGCACTCCACCAAGCCAACCTGTCTTTCAAGGACTCCATGGAGGCTTTAGCAAGTGACATGACTCGACCACAGAAAATAGCAAGTGACATGATTTGACCAGCAGAGTTAGTTTTTTGAAACATCATTAAATATCTATATCAATGGGCTCTTTGAAACTTAAACTGGTATCTTTCTTTCCATGGATTGGTATAGATTATGTCGAGTAAAGGGAATGAGTTCTAAAATATATCAGCCATAGGGATATTTTTAATTCCTGTTTGTCTTAACTGCAGTATGCTAAAATCCAGTATCAGATTTGGAGTTAAGAATGCCTTCAATGCATTTTCCTTCCTTCCGTAAAAAATTCATTGACATAATGGCTACTCCATACCAGTTTAATAGATGGTTTCTATATGGGCTTTATATTATATGCTGAGTCTTAAGATAAATATTCAACAGGTTTTTTTTTTTTTTGGTTTTTTTTTTTAAGATTTTATTTATTTGTTTGACAGAGACCACAAGTAGGCAGAGAGGCAGAGAGAGAGCGGGAAGGAGGCTCCCTGCTGAGCAGAGAGCCTGATGTGGGGCTCGATCCCAGGACCCTAAGATCACAACCTGAGCCGAAGGCAGAGGCTTAACCCACTGAGCCACCCAAGCACCCCAATATTCAACAGTTTTAACAATGTTTTGTTTGTAAGTCTTTACATTTAGACATTTAAAATTCTAACAAAATAAAAAAAATTCTAACAAAATCATCTAAGTAATAAAGTTAAGCTGCAAAGTTGAAAAGTACCCATGTTTGAGTATATAGAAGTGTGTACAGATGTGCCTGTAAACCTTTTTTTTTTCTTTTCTACAAATAAACGTCCTCCTCAACTACACAGGACCTGGATTGCCCCAAACATTTTTAAATTAATCTAGGAAATTAAATAAATAAATAAAAAGTTTTAGGGTGCCTAGGTGGCTCAGTAGTTAAGTGTCTGCCTTCCACTCAGGTCATGATCTCAGAGTCCTGGAATCAAGCCCAATGTCGGGCTCCCTGCTCAGCAGAGAGCGTGCTTCTCCCTCTCCCACTCACCCTGCTTGTATTCCCTCTCTTGCGTCCCTCTCTCTCTGTCAAATAAGTCAATAAAATCTTTAAAAAAATAAAATAATAAAAATAAAAATTTTCAGTGTATTCTGAAGGAAAGAATAATTTAGATTTAAACCAACATTGTTAACATGGTAACTTAGTGTAGAAGTTTCCACAAGGCAAACAATTTAAGGCTCATTTTCCAGATTACAGTTCTATTCTCAGGCTACACCAGGGGAGTAGGTATTTTTAACTATACCTTGTACAACTTTCCATTTTAAATTTTAGACTTAACTAAATTAGGTGGAAAGCTATACATTAGGTAAATAATATTCTCTTCTTTGGAACAAAGACTAATCACTGTTGTTTAACTATCAGAAGTGACTTGTGATTGCAAAACAAAAGAATCTCAAAACTTTCCCCTAATCATACCTAGGAGAAAAAAGAATTTATTTATGGACAAATTATCAAAAAAGCAATAAACTGAAGTGTCTTGCTGCAGTCACAAATTTTTTGATAACTGATCTCTAGATAAGTGAAGGTTACAAAGCTATCTATGAAAGTAACTTGTATAGTCCCTGATGAAAGAGAAAAAGTTAAAACTGTATTTCAACATCTCTTGGAACTGACTTGCATTTGTGCTGTTTGTGGTTTATCTTAATGATCTGACTTCTAAGAAATAGAAGAAAAGGAGAAATTTATTAATTTACCTATATCTACTGAAAATTCAGGCTGCAGTGGTGTAGAACTAAGAAAAATGAGAATTGGGATTCATGCTATATGACCATGTTTTGATTCTACAACTTTGGATTACATAATAGATAATCATTTCTGTGTTGTCCTCTGTGGTTATTTCTTCTCTTCCTTTCTTCTATTTCTGTCTCCTTTATGTCAGAGAAGGGGAGATACAGAAACTAGAATTGAGACAAGGATCTTCATTCCCTGCTCTTAATTCTACAATAGAAGTCATATAACACTGTTGGTCAATAGACATATATTCTTACTTGCAATTGTACATACATGGTTATTAAATTCACTTAAAAATATGTTTAAGGTATAGGTCGATATTTGTTCCACATGCTTTGGTATCAGGTAGTTTATATTCTATTGAGAGAGAGAGAGAGAAAATTAATAATTTTATAAATATATAAGGAAATGTATGTTAAAATAAATATCTAATGAGAAACTAGTGCCACCATGATATTATTAAAGCTTTCTCTATAGAATACAGAGAAAATGAACTAAAAGTTAAAAAAGTCTACTCTAAAGAACAATAATTTATGTTCATTGTCTTGAAAGTTTATGTCCTCTTACAGTAGAAGACATTAGTTTTTAATCTTACTGTCTTTTTTTCTAGACAGGATAGCATGGCATCTTCAGAATATTTATAGTATAAGAACTAATGTATGTATCACCAATATATTTCAGTAAAATTAAATATGACAATAGTTTATCAAGGTTTTGTTATGAGAAGAACAACAATTTGCAATCGATAAAAACCCAGCAGAATAAAAGCCTGATTGCAGTGATGAATAATGCATATTGCCTATGGTACTAATTAACCTTGTACTCCAGTAAGATATTACAGAACAATAAGGCTAATTTGAATGTGGTCCAGCACTTTTCCCTATGGCTTATGGTTATCACCCTTCAGACTGTAAAATTTTATTTGTTAAATGAGAAAAATATACTTCTTGTTTTTCACATAAAATGATGAAATTATGAAAATAATGAAAAAATGAAATAGAAATATCATGTATTTCCAATGTATATGATATATGCCAAGTATAAATAAAATATGTTCAATATACATAAATATATAGTATTTATAAATAAATTATATAACATATTAACAATACATATTAATTTGGGGAAAATCAATATATGATCACTCCAACTGTACACAGTAAATCCCTATAGTTTATATCCACTCCTACTCATGGAACTAAGAATTTTCCTCTTTCTCTTAAAATAATAAAATGAATTAAATGGACAAGGTCTATCTAGAAGCTGAAGGGACTATTTTCTTCCAGCATAAACACCTATCAATTTATTCAAAATATAATGCATTTCCCTTTTGTGACGAAATCACTATTGGAGGGACATAGTGATGCCTAAGAAGAGGTAAATTATCTTCAATTGAAAATGCCAACCTTTAATGTTTTAATTATACTATTTAAGCTATTGTTTGTGTATTTTTAAGTTTAAAAATAGTATTTCAAATCCTTATTTCAAAAAAAGTCTCCTGTAAAAGCTTGATGATAAAGATATTTTTAGATTTTTGTATAACATGACATAGCTTCCATGTCTGCTCCAAAAAATGCTCAAATGTGACAAAGTACACCTACACACATGAGCCTTTTCTCTGTTGCATGTTTAAAAGTAGCAGAGGAAACAGGAGGAGCTGAGTGTGAGCAAAAACAGTATCTAGTAGGAAAGGGTTTCTATCTACTACTTTTAATTTACACTTCCGAATGAAAATACTGCTATCTTAGTTTGTAGCCATTGTGTTTATTTTTACAGAGTTTATATATGTGTAAATATATAAAGCTCTAAATTTGAATTACTCTCTTTATAAGAAAAAAGTATCAAGAGCCTAAGTATTCTAGAGATTTTTTAATCAAAAGAACATCCTATGAGAATATTGTTATGAAGTCTACTTACATAATTATTTATCACTCATATAATTACACATTCAGTCTTTTTTCTTTTTTCACTGGCTATCTCTTGATGGGAAAATCGAGGAAAATCTTGTAGAGAGGACAAAAGAAATGCTTATAAAAGCGTGTGCTGGTCTCTCCATTGCCAATAGATACCGTAGGTAAGAAAAGATTCTCAAACAAATGGCCTAGGCTTTTATGTGACTTCACAACTACTGACTGTGCTCCCTGTTACACAAAGTCTCTGTAATACTTAAAAACTATACTTGAGGGGCGCCTGGGTGGCTCAGTGGGTTAAGTCGCTGCCTTCGGCTCAGGTCATGATCCCAGGTCCTGGGTTCGAGCCCCGCATCGGGCTTTCTGCTCAGCAGGGAGCCTGCTTCCTCCTCTCTCTCTGCCTGCCTCTCTGCCTACTTGTGATTTCTCTCTGTCAAATAAATAAATAAAATCTTTAAAAAAAAAAACTATACTTGATTCATAGCATTTTGTGTGTGTTTCTGTGAAGGCCAAATTATATAATAATATGCAGTGCTTAGAAGAGTGTGGCACAGAGAACTCGTTACAGAAATATTAGGCATGTTGTCATAATAATTATTATTAATATTAATATCATCATCAATACCTTTGAATCTTTATCTCTAATGATAGAACAAAATGAATTCATTGTACAAATTCTTACACACATTTAACGAATATTTATTAATCAAACTAGGTCTTTATATATCCTAACAGCATTCTTCTATGTCTGTTGGTTCTAAATAAACAGAACCAAGGGTCCCGTTTTGAAAGAAAGAGTCTTAAAAGAAATAACAATCTCAAAAATAGTTTTCTCTTGGGAACTAAGTGTTTCTCAAAAAGTAGACATTTAATTGAAGGGAATAACGTATAACAGAGAAATTTATAATAAAGGAAGGAAAGAAACAAATTAAGAGAGGATATAAGTAGAAATAATCAAAACAGTAAAAGACCAAAGTGACTCTAGACAAGAATAATTAAGAACTGGAGAAAAGAAAAGAGAGAAAAAAAAAATAACAACAACAACCTGGTTTTAAATCTTATCTGGGAGTTGGCCCTCAGAGTTTTTCAAGGTCAAATACCACTTTCATGAGTAAAAATATGTGCCAAGTGTGTTTTAATTAACCGTAAGAGCTAAAATACTCAGTACTTCCCTGCGTTTAAATAGGATATATTCCCTTTAGCAGTAAAGACGCTAAAACGACAGAATACAAATAAAAAGACAAATCTTTTCATCTCTGAGACCAAAGCAAGTGAGACTTCATTGGAAAAAAAAACAAAACAAAACAGAGAAATGTGAGGTTTAGTGGAAAGCAGTTACATTTGGTTTGTGTCTGTCCTTTCCACTCAGAAAATATGGAACATTTTGTTGTATTAGTCGTTATAAATCTAAAAGTTCTAAAAAGCACCTAAAAACTATGTTATGAATTAGAAAGTGATTGGACAAAATAGAGAAAAAGAACATACATTTTTCTATAGCAACCAGGGACACATTTCTCTTCCTTTTTAGACCTTATCATCAAAAAATATTTGTAATTCTAAAACTAAAAAAAAAAAAAAAAGGAAAGACCTCAAGCATTTTTATTTTACTTGAGATATACTGGCAAATCTGAAAGTTATCATCTTTGGAAGATGAAACTAGTGTTTTCCAAAAACAAAGACAGAAAAGAGGAAAGAAGAGAAAAAGGGAGAGAAGGAGTAAGAGAGAAAGATGGAAGGGTTATAGTCTAAGGGATTTGTTTCCAGTCATATTTCTTCAATTCCTAGATTATTTTCATGATGTAAACAATGAGGGAGTATTATTAATATATTAATATTATTTTAGATAATATGAAAATACTTCTTTGTACTTTCAAAGTGGTCAAACATTAGCAGTTTTCTATAACTGTACCTGATTTAATATAATTTTTCCCACCAAAAGTAAATCACATTCAAGTGATGTGATAATTATACAATCTTGATTCTGGTTATGATTCTTTTTTTTTTTTTTTTTTAAAGATTTTATTTATTTATTTATTTGACAGACAGAGATCATAAGCAGGCAGAGAGGCAGGCAGAGAGAGAGGAGGAAGCAGGCTCCCTGCTGAGCAGAGAGCCCGATGCGGGGCTCGATCCCAGGACCCCGAGATCATGACCCGAGCCGAAGGCAGCGGCTTAACCCACTGAGCCACCCAGGCGTCCCTCTGGTTATGATTCTTTAAGTATTACTAAAAGTATATATCTAAGTAGAATTAGTTCTATTTATGTATTTTCCTAATAATTATAGGAATTATTATAGGAATAATTATAGGAATTATTTGAATGTAAACAATTTTAGATCAAATAATAATTGTTATTAAAATAAGTCTCAGTTACTATTTTTCTCCACATCAGGGCTACAAACTTCTCTACATTTGTCCTTTGTTCCCTACATAACTCTAATAATTGGGCTTCATCTCCATCTTAATTAAAAAATAAAATGTGGCAACTTCTGGTGACTTAGGACAGCCAGTATTTTTTTTCTCAAAGTTAATATACACTGAAGCCAAACAAAGTTGTATTTGAAGCTAACTACTAACTTGGGATTCTTGGAAGTCATATTTAATCTAGATCAGCCTCAATTTCCTCAAATATAAAATAGAAACACTATATATCTGGCAGGGTTAACTGTCAGAACTGAATTGTTTTCCATAGATTGGCATGTAGCTGGGTCTAATAATACATGGATATGAACTTTCTTTAAAGATTTTTAAAAATTTATTTGACAGAGAGACAGCAAGAAAGGGAACACAAGCAGGGGAAGAGGAGAGGGAGAAACACGCTTCCCACAGAGTAGGGAGACTGATGCGGGGCTCGATCCCAGGACCCTGGGATCATGACCTGAGTCAAATCAAAGGCAGAAGCTTAATGACTGAGCCACGCAGGTGCACCCCTCCCTTTTTCCCCCCCTGGAACAGTTCTGTTTTATCCATTAGAGCATAAAGATGTTTGCCGTTATAATCAGGCTGATTATTTAATTTAGATCAGTCAAAAGAAAAATGAAGATTATTTTAATTGTACGGTTTTGTTTATGGATGTCTGTTTGCTCATTCTTTTGCTTTAAATTTCTTTTGTTTTGTTTCGTATCCTGTCCCTTTCCAACTTCTCTAAATCAAGACTGACGTGAAAACACTTCAAAATGGAAGTCTCCTCCAAGCAGAAACATCACACCTGCTAACAGTATGAGATCAGGATGGGTGGGAGATGAAGAATCATTTAGTTTCTTTACTGTGGAGATGAAAATCTGAAGATCCAACCGGGTCCAGGAGGCACAGACGGTGTTCTCAAGGGGGTTTCCAAGCCTGAATCTTGAGAAGTCTCCGCACTCACATTACATAGTCCAAACTTTTTTTCTTCTGTACCACATACCCAAACAAAGCAAAACCAACAAAAACAAAACTTGAGGAAGAGTAAATGAAACAAGATGGGATTGGGAGGGAGACAAACCATAAGTGACTCTTAATCTCACAAAACAAACTGAGGTTTGATGGGGGGAGGGGGTTGGGAGAGGGGGGTGGGGTTATGGATATTGGGGAGGGTATGTGCTAAGGTGAGTGCTGTGAAGTGTGTAAACCCGGCGATTCGCAGACCTGTACCCCTGGGGATAAAAATATATGTTTATAAAATTAAAAAAAAAATGACACTTCAATACACCAACGCTAAAACATGTTTTTAAAAGCCTTCTATACTATTTATAGGAGAAGACAAGCAAGGCAAAGAAATTTATGTACACAAGAATGCACAAAGCAAAAAAGTCAGAAATGGATTGAGAGATCTCTTAACCCATTGATCCACTCTTTCTTTCAAACACAACATGTACATGGGGTTTATTTCAAAAGTTGGTATTTCTCCTCCCACATGAACGTCCGCATAGAAAACATGGTAACTTCTAGTTTAGTTCCTGGTTGTGTACTTGTGTATCCTAATTACAGGGCCTCTAACTGTTCAGGGTAAGTCCCTCAGAATCCCAACATGGTCTTTGCACTCATGCTTTGCTTACTCGGTCTTGCCTTATGTGTCTTCCATTCTCCTGACCCTACGTGATTCCTCCTTTCTATCCATCTCAAATGGCCTTTCTACTTCTTCAGTTTTGAGGTCTGATCAAGGAACAAGAATTTCTTCCAGATGATGATGGTGGCTCCTAGGTCTCTCTGGGGCATCACTGTTTCTGTGTGCAATATAGGGCAGCTGACACAGACAACATACTAAGCACACATGTGATTTGAATCAAGGTGACAAAAGTAAGTGGAACTTAATTATTTGTAATGGATAACACACAATATAGTGGAAAGACACAGATTTTGAAACAGGTACACCTGCGTCGAAATGTCAGTTTGCCACTTTCTAGTTTTAGTTTGAGTGATCTTAAGAAAATCGGGGCACCTGGGTGGCTCAGTAGGTTAAGTGCCTGCCTTTAGCTTAGATCATGATCCCCAAGTCATGGGATGGAGCCTGGCATCTGGCTTCCTGCTCAGTGGGGAGTCTGCTTCCTTTCACTCTGCCTCTCCTGCTCCTACTGTCTCTCTCCATCTTACTCTCTCTCTCTCAAATAAATAAAATCTTAAAAAAAGAAAAGAAAAGAAAAGAAAAGAAAAGAAAAGAAAAGAAAACTAACCTGAGTTTCAGTTGCTCTAGAAACTATAGCTCACAGTATGTTGTCAGCTTAGAAGAAAGTGAATAAGATATTGAACAGTATTGGCATATAGTACATCTTTGCAATCATACCAACACTTCCTCATGCTTTACCACCCCATTTAAGGTATCCTAACAATTCTGGTGTTCAGAATCTTAGGTCCTATTTTTTTTTGGATCCCTATTATTTCTAGTTCTAGCTTTGACACTCACTTGAAAGTCAAACTATTCCCTTTGGCCCACTTTTGTATTTTTGAGGAACAAGTTCCTTTTCTCCTCAACTTTAATTCCATTCTCTTCTAACTTCAGCTGACAATAACAAGTTCTCCTGAGATCTGATCACAGAAATACTCAGACCACTCTTTTCGTTGAAGACACAGGATGCCCTTGATTAAAACTTTCACCTTCATCACATTTC
Source organism: Lutra lutra (assembly GCF_902655055.1). Classification (NCBI taxonomy): domain Eukaryota; kingdom Metazoa; phylum Chordata; class Mammalia; order Carnivora; family Mustelidae; genus Lutra; species Lutra lutra. The sequence goes on from NC_062279.1 coordinate 195,356,237, forward strand.
TTCCAAAACTCAGATATTTGTCTAACTCTGTGCTTCCTAAAAGGCAACTTTCTTCTTTCTTCAGTCCCTGTAGAGTGTTTGTTATTCATGGACTCCCCATCCTGTAATATTTATTTAATTACTTTCAACATGCCCAGTTGGTCCAGTTTATTACTGCCTTAAAGTGAGATAAAAGTTTTCACACTTACTCATACAAACACACTCAAAAACCTCCTCAGTCTTTAAATAAGGCCCTGACCTGAGTTGCGGACCTGTTGCAGACTGAACTCCCACTTCTCAGTATTCCATGTGTCCTATGAGGGTAGGTCACCATCCCTGGGCAGTGGTAGCAACACCAGTACATGTTAGAACAAATGACAAAAACAAAAACAAACTCCAGAACTCTGTCTAGGGTTATCTCTCATTGAAATTGCTTTTTACTTTTAAAGCTAAACAGCATGTCTTGAGGATTTTCTTTTTGCCAGATACTAAGCTTCATGAGCCTCCAATCTTTAAAATCTAATCCGGGTTTTGAAATCATAAACATACTTTTATTGTAGGAGATGGTGAAGAAAAATTTTTTTCCTGTGGATTAGTTTCAAATATATACCGAGAATAGTAACATCTCTGGCAGGACAACAAAGCAGGGGAGAAATCAACCTCTAAAAACAAAAAGTGCTCTCCCTGAGTATTATTTTGAAAAACTGCTAATAGATGTTTTCCTCCTGTCTGTTGTGGGAAAATTTTCCTATTTTGGATTTAACTTCATTTTCACCTGAGGAGTGAAGTTCCCCCAAGTTTAAGGGCATGATCTATTGCGCCTGTCTGTGTGGGTCTGAACAGGAACTGATCTGAGTTAAGTTGGCTCTATTATTACTTTTTAAATTCCCCCACCACCCCTCTTTGTAACCACTGGCTGTGTCAAAGAAAGCTGCTGCTGTCACAAAGCGAGGAGGACTCACTGTTGTGACATTTCATTTATCTGGGCAGCAACATGCTTGAAAAGGAGACCGCCTAGTTCTATGTAAAGTATGGAAGACAATCAAGCACAGTTAAGCAAACCAGGGTTGACATATTAAATCATGCTTGAACCAAGAGAGCAACAACGGATGACACACAAAACCTTCTAAAGCGAATTTTAAATAAATAAATAATACAGGTCAGTCTAGTTCTAAAAAAAGAAGCTTTTAGCATTGGCAGATACTGGGAGTAAGTGAATAACAGAAAACCTTCACAGGAGAAAGAAATTACGTTGCTTTTTAGCGGTATGGTGTAAAACTAGAGGTATAGTGTTGGGAAGGGAAGCAGGAGGAGAACACTGGAAACCCTTGGTGCGATCACATCACATCATTTTCCAATCCATAAAATGGAAAACAAAATTCTGATAGTCCCACCCATTATTTAGGAAATGTCCTAATGGAATCCTTTCAAAGTGCTTTGAATTCATCAGAGGCAAAGCCCTTATGCATATGGAGTAGTGTGTTATTATTCTCCTTCACAATCACACAGCAGGAACTTTGGAAGCATTCATTCTCCAAGTCTGATTCCTGCTAACAATTCCATCAAAGAGATGGAGTTATCCATCAGTCAAATTATCATTTGCTCTAATTGTTGCTTCCCCCAAACTGTGGCTCTTCCTTCTTTTCTTTCCTTTTCTTTTTTTAACTATACCTTAACAGCACTCAAATGAGCAGGGTATCTACAAGCTCAGAAAAGATCAAAACATATCAACAGATCACTTCTGTTCTTAACACAGCAATTCCTACTGGCCAGCCTTAAACGCAGACAAAACATTTAAACACCAAAGAGAATAAAATACTAGAAGGCAAGATGTGACCCATATATCCATAACCAGAAATGATAGAGGATACAAAAGAATTTTTCATGTAATAAACACCAGTTATGATATCATGGATAGCTTAGAATTCATATTTTTTACTGTTACAATTAGTGGATGATACACTTTGTAGAAAAAACTATGCCAGGGCTAGTTGTTCCATGCCTTCCTGCTTTATAATAATTGGCATATCCTTCTAGACTAATGTAAAAGTGAGACTGAAAGGCAATACATTATACAGTTTCGGTAAACAGCCTCCTTGCCTTTTCCCCTGTAAGGAGCAGAAACTAGATATACATGAATACATCAATTAGATAGATTGATAGCTACAGGGTAAGCTTCCTCTTAGTTACCTAGAGAGTTAGTGTTCTATGCAAAACCCTTAAAAGTGGTGAAGTAGATTTTTCAAGGCAGATCCATAAGAAGGTGCACTAAATAAATTTATACAGCTAGGGCACAAAACATTTAACATATTAATTGTAACAGAAATACGGTCCTAAAAAGAAATCCTCCTTTTAATTTGGGATCATCATTGATGTTGTATGTTATTACAAACTACAAATCAATTATTCTAATTAAACATGTTTATATACTGTACAAAGTACAGTACTAGAATGAAGAATCTAAAGTTAAATATACAATTCTAACCCCCAGTCTAAACTGTGAAAAGGTAAAGGAAAACCCGAAAATGATCGAGCTACAAACACCTAGAAATGCCTAATTAAACGGAACAAAGACTGGGGTGAATTTTTTAATGTTTTGTTTTAAAGTAGGGGAGTGATAAGAAAAGTATTATATGTTTTTCAAAGTCTGGGACAAGCAGACCACAAGGGATGCAAACAAAAGGGAGCTAAAGCATGGTTTGCCGAGCTGGAGCAGATCCTGTGGCTCTGCAGGCCAGGTGGCGTGAGATGGCGTGTGCAAAACCCAGAGACTTGGATTTTAATGCTCCAGGGTCCAAGAAAAAGAGCCCCAGCCTTTTGTTTAGCGGGGACCCCGTCAGAAAGCCTGACACCTTGAAGCGCTAGCTGGACACTCTCAAAAGCTCACAGGGGTAAAACACTGCGCATGTGCACAAGGACCGCTGAAGAGGCTTCTGGGTGCACCTCTTGATGGGGAGAAGAAATTAATCATCAAGAATCGAAATCTGTGGCCTTCCCCGGCTAAACTTTTGGTGTGTAAATCTACACCAGCCACCAAAAACCACCTTAATGCTAAATATCACAATCTTTCTCAATCCTGGCTGCACATTACCATGACCCAGGAAGCTTAAAAAAAAAAAAAAAAAAAAAAAAAAAAGGTGACAGCTGGGCCGGTACTCCACAATGGACCAGAATCTACTGTTGCAGCGTTCCACAATCCTATGGTTTATAGGTTCATTACTGCATTGCACTATAGTCGTTGAGAATAGCAGACTTGGATAAAACTCCGTCCCAATAAAACTTCCTCAGTGAGAGGAAATGCTAAGTCATGTGAGGAATTCCTACAAGTCAATGAGAAAAGAGAAGCAACCCCAAAATGAATAGGTAATTCACAAACTGGAGTGATTAGGACATGGGTGCCATTTGTACTTTTTTCTCTACTTTTCTGTGGTTTGATTTTTTTCCCCTAATTTTCCAATATTGCCTATTTATCATAACAGTAGAAAAAAACAGTAAGTATGGGATTCCTAAGATGATGTAATTAGAAGAAGTTAAAAAAAAAAAAAAGAGAATGTTATCATTAGATTTAATACTGTCAAAAGTTATAGAACTATAATCTACATCAAAAACAATATTAAGGGGTGCCTGGGTGACTCACTGGGTTGGGCCGCTGCCTTCGGCTCAGGTCATGATCTTGGGGTCCTGGTATCGAGCCCCGCATCGGGCTCTCTGCTCGGCAGGGAGCCTGCTTCCTCCTCTCTCTCTACCTGCCTCTCTGCCTGCTTGTGATCTCTCTCTGTCAAATAAATAAATAAAATCTTAAAAAAAAAAAAACAATATTAAGGAACATCTGGAGGAGGAGGAGATAAAAATATAATCAACGTGTAATCATTCTAAAATGACATAAATAGTGAAATATCTTGACAAATATCCAAAGTGATTAGGGTAAATATTTTGCTTTGCTGGACAAAGTTTTAATCTTGATTTGCACTCCTATTTTCTCACTCATAAAAGAAGGTATACTAGTGAAATTCTTGAGTCTCTCTGTCCCTCCCTACCCCCATCTCTCTATTCTATACTTCATATTTACAGTAATACTAATAACTGCTTTGTAAATTATACTTTGGGTAGGTCTCTAGGTCACTAGAGACCTGGGTTGGTCGCTTTATTATGATTTTATTTATTATGATGATGACACATTCTGCATTGTTACTCTGCAAACGGATTGTAACATTAATGAACTGGATGGAGCTCCATCATGGTCACATGGATATTGAATTAATGATTATATTCATGTGGCTCATACTATACAAAACACCTCGACAATAAACTTTTATTAAAATGAGATGCACTGGATAGGATCCTTTAATTATAATAAACAAATATAGAATGATAATTCCTAGAAAAATTAATGATACAGATCTTACAAAGGCCATATCTTAATTGCTATATTGTGAATTGATTTAAAATCCATAACATTTAAATGTGTTAACACAAAACATAGTCCCTTTAGTTTTATTGTTTGCTTCTTTTCTTATTATTTGGATAGCACAAACTTCCTGAAGTCTGATAACACAAATCAGTATGGCTTTCATAGGAAAAGTTGTGTGTACAGAGAAATTTGATGTTTAAAACTCACAGAATGTAATTCAGCAAACATCTCTGTGTCTGCTCTCAGATTTTCAAGAGTAAAAAGTTAAAAAAAAAAAAAGAATGCAATCGGTAAGAAACAAAGTCGCCAACCCTTTCATAAAATCATTAAGTAAACTAAAACCTTAAAAGCGAACTGTAAAATCACCAGTTTTTGTGTGTAGTAAATTAAAGTTTTAAGATGATGCAGGCCTCATTTCGAATCTCAGTCTTCCATTTCATAAAGGTTTGACTGTGGACACCTATGTGAAGATTCGGTCATTGTTGGATCAAAGAAACACTAAATTTTTAAAAAAGAAAAACCTTTCATCTTTCAATGAGTGTAATCACTTATAAGAAGCCACCCACAATACTACTCAAAAATAGTGAATTGTTTCATGTTTGATATGCCTGTGTTTGAACACAGATATTATTAGGAATTCTGTATCCTTAAGATAATGTCATATGTGTATGTATAGACTTAGCAGGTAATTTCAGGAATTGAAGCTCTTTTATTACCCTAATTTTACTATGCAAATACATCTTAAAATAGAATTTTAGAAAGTAAAGAGATATACACAAAATTGATTAATATAATATAATGGATCTCTGCACTGAAAGCTTCCTCTGTGTTAAAAGCTGTTCCTTAATCTCTTAACATGGCTTTTTCCCCTTCCATATCTATGTTAAACATCACCTTTTCAGAGAAATATTTTCTTCCTGACCTATCTAAACTGGCACACTCGTCCTGCTATAAGCAACTCTCATAATTTGTTAGTGTAGATCTATATGCATGTTTGTATACCTATGTGTCTCCATTTCTGGGATACAGGAATTATATACATGGAATACAGTGCCCAGTATAATCAGAAATTAAAGAAGGAGTGATAATACCTACTCAGAGAGCGAATCTTCTTTATAAAGACAGTTCTAGTATATTTGCATAGTTTTGATTACCCAATAAATACAAATATAGGATTATCCTTTGATAAATGATACTGCTCAAGAAGATGATATCTATCTGAAAAAACTATCTATCTGAAAAATCAAGAGGATTTTTTTAACCAAAACCACCCTGTATTTTATAATAGATAGACACATACTCCTGTAAATACATTTTATTTTAAAGAGCAATGTAAGGAGTAGCTAATGTTCACTGAATAAATACAGTGCATTAGGCAGTAAGCAATTTCCATATATCATCTTAAAGCATTGCTATGACTTAGAGATGGAGAAAGAACGGTATTGGGAGATTCAATAATTCAATAATTAACACAGGGATATAGAGCTGATAAATGTCAAGAGGCAGGATTGGAATCCAGGCATTCTGGCCAGAATATAGATTTGTGCTCAAACCACTAGAGTATGCTGCCTCTCAAAAGTAGCATATTCCCCATGATATCCAAGTTAAATCAATCAGGTTTCATGACCACCCCATTGCCTAACAAAAGATACCAATAGTACCAGTTTGAGAAACCTTGATTTAGGGGGGAAAAAAAAAAAGCAAAAGCAAAAATGAATGCAAGGTATGCTTTAAAACTGTAACAGAACTAATCCAAAACATTAAGGAGGAGTTAAAAGAAAAAAATCTATTTTATGAGTTTCATGCATAATACCTGCAAATGGAAGAAGTGATTTATCCACTTAATTGTCTTGGTGATGGTTCTCAGAAGCAGGAGACACACACACATGCACCACTGACACCCTGTACTTTCATAATTACTAACTTTTGTTAAAATTTTGAAATTAAAATTAGTTTCCTTTTGTTGCATAAAAGAGCATACCAAATAGAACCAAAAGTTCAACCCCTTTTATGTTCTTTGGTAATGTGCCTAATTAAAAATAACTAGGCTTTCCAATGCATAATTACACAAATACCTAATACACTATATTTCCAGTCAATTTTGTCTCAAACATAAATATGCACCAGAAGTATGAATGATCGACATACTACTCCCTGCAGTATCTGTACTATTTCTGAATCAAGGTTTTTCTTGAGCTCAGTATTTTCACTACATTTTCCTTGCTAGGCAATCATCTCCCAGTTGGACAATTAATAAGTGCTTTTTTCCACAGCCCTTGGCATGTAACCTCGCTTACCCTGTATTTTAGCATGCACTATATACCTTCTTCACTCTGACTGGTTTTGGCAGTGACCCACAATCTAAATCTCTTTCCTCCATTTGATATAAGTGAAACTATAATTATCTAGGGGTAATTTCAAATTACTACTTCATTCCACTAGCAACTGATGAAGATTAGTGGTCTTGCCTTGCATCTGAGTAAGTCAGCAACATAATCACAAGAGAACTCAGCAGGCAACATTTGATTCATGCGAACTCAATTACTTCTGTCAAACACATTCACTTCAATAAAAAGCAAAAACTTCCAAAATGTGTTTTTGCTAATAATTTTGTACTTAAAAAAAAAAAATCATATGACTCTTAAGGGAAAAAAACAGCATGAATTTCATCAGAAATAATAATAAATAACAAGTAGGAAAACATATTTGTAGAAATGGATTTAAAACATTATTAGTTTCTGAAAATAAAAATATTTCAAAGAAATAAATTTGTATACTTAAAACAGTTTATTATTGAAAATTCGGGCATATAAATAAGCCATAGAAAAATAAATGCATTCTATAATTTAAGTTAATGCAACAGAAACCAGAGTATTCTGCTACCTCATTAAAACCAGGTTATTACGGGATAGTCAATTTCGCTTAAAGGAAGTAAAATAAGGGGACATGAAGAAAAGATGATAGATGATGAATTGCTAAATGGACAAGGACTTCTGAGTCACTTCTTGAGTGTCTTCTGAGTTGAAGCCATATGTTAATGAGCAGCCCAGCTTTCTGTATCCTGAATGTTTAGTCTCTAAAAGACCTTAGGTCAACTCCATGATGCACGTATATCAGGTCACATGAGCATGATCTGACAGCAACTACCTGGTCAAATCCTAATAAAGTATATATTAACATGTGATAATCATTACAATGGATTTACTCAAATTTTAGCTTCTTTATACAGTCATATCTTTAATGAAATCCCAACATATTTTGATTATCAAAGAAACGTAATTAAATGTAAATGTATAATAAGAGTATATTATAAAAACATATCAGGATGTGATGTTCTGAAGTCTAGATCACTAAGACGGTCTCCGTAACAGTTAATATATCATATGCCAACTATGTATGATTTAACACAAAGAACTTGAAAATTCGGCCTGAGAATCTTAGGACTAAGAAATGACTGGTTTAAGAGGCACGTTTGTCAATTCTGTGACCAAAAAGACTTTCTACAGATGATTTTAAAGTTAAAAAACGCATTAATACAGTAGTTTCCCCTTCTCTACGCTTTAGTTTCTGGCGGTTTCAGTTACCTGCAGTCACTCCAGAAGAGAAACAGAAGATCCTCCTGCCATATCCTCAGAAGGTTAATAGTAGCCAAATGATAGGTCATGGTGCCTATGTCATTCCCCTCACTTCATCTCAACCTGCAGGCATGCTATCGTCTCACATCATCCCAAGAAGGGTAAGCACAATACAAGATATTTTGACAGAGAGTGAGAGACCTCATTCACATAACTTTTATTATAGTGTAGAGTAGTTACATTTTATTATTTATTGTTGATCTCTTACTGAGCCTCATTTATACATTAGACCGTCACATAAGAAAAAGCATAGTGTTTATAGGGTTTGGTAATATGTGCAATTTCAGGCATCCCTGGGGATCTTGTAACGTAAACCCCTCAGATAAGGAAGGACTACTGCAAAATTAAAGCACAATATTCTTTTATACTTTTGCTCATTCTACTCTCTCTTGATTCATTTTTCTACTTCTTGCCTTTTGATTTCTTGCTCATTCCTTAAGATAACATTCACCACCACTGCCATCCAGGACCATGTGATCTATTGGGGGTGAAGAGAGTCATTAATCAAACAATAAATCAACAAAAAGATGCAAAATCATATCTCTAAAGGGCTCTCTATTATTATTTACTTATATATCTTGTAGGTAAATAATAGAGAGGCCTGATCTTGAAGACTCAGGGATAGCTTCCCTGAAGAAGAGTTGCTGGATGATAAATTTGAAGGATTAGTATGAGTTAATCAGGCATGAAGTCGGTAGAACAATGTTTCAGGGCAGGGAAACAGAATCACAGAACAAGTAGTAAAAGTGAGCTTTTGAGAAAGAGAAAGAAAGCCAGCGTGACTAGTGCACAGAGAAGAGGAGGAAACATAGCTTAAGATGTGTCTAGAGCGAAATCAAGCAGAATCTTAAGCTATTGTAAAAATTTATCTTAAAGGAAACCACTGAAGTATTTAAAGTTTGTGGTGGAGGTTAAGTGGGGGCAGAGAAGGATGGGTGTGTGTAACAACGAGATTTGCATTTCTGTAAAGGCATATATTCACATGACTCAAATATCAAAATATTATTATATAAAGTCATTCATTATATTTAAAGTAAAATTTCTGTATTGGGGGGTGAGGAGGCACCATTCATATAGACTGCATTGTGTAGAACACCCCACTGCCTCTCAGTTAGGTTTCCACCCCTCAATTATTAAAAGTATGAGAAGAGAAAGGTATGCACTGAGTATCTGGGCTAAGAAACATTTTGTCAGAACACTACTTCCCCAAGATGCTCTCATGATAAGAATGCACAGAACCTTTTAATCCCCGCAACAATTAAAAATTGTCTTCTATAAATGCAGAGATCTTTCATACCCTCTGTCCATTTGGATGAAGACAAAGTTCATTTTGTTCTGACCTAAAGTGACCACATACCAATCTCTTAAGTGACATAAATAATCAAATAGAGCATTTGCTTTATAATACTGGTAAACAAAACTTTAGAAATAGTAAGATTTATATTGTAAATATTTTAGACGAAATAATGAAATGTGTTCAACAGATTATAAATAATCTTCTGCTTCTGATTCTATAATTATATCTTCACCTTACACTAAAAGGCACTGTTCAAGAAGAAAAGTTAAGATAATGTTAGAATTTTTCTTTAAATCCAATCTGAAATGAAAAATAATTCACTTCCCTGAAAAGTTTAAAATAATTTACAAGACAAAATTTTGACTTAATAACACTTTATATATGTGTATATACACATACAAAAGTATAGAGAGTTGTAGACTAAATAAAAAGACAACCATAAATTTAATTGTAGATGATATTGTAGGAATACAAAATAAAAGCTGATGCTGAAAAATAATTTTAAAGATGGTGCAACATATTTCTAGGGAGAAATAATTAAGTAAAGTCACTATTATTTACTGATCATTTCCCTAGTTTCGATTCCCTGAATCTGTAATCAATCTATAGTAGGCCTGAATGAACATGAGCAAGTTGATTCATATAATATAAAGGATTCAGAAAAAAAAAAATGCATCTGAAGCTACCAGGTGGTATTACGGATGTCTCAGCATTTAGTTTTCTCTTCAGTGAACAGTAACTCTCCTTGCCTATTTAGCATGTGCACAGCATGGTGAAAACAAGCTCAGGTTCATAAGGATGAATCTTTTTTTTTTTAAGTAAAAATATTTTCTTCTTCATATGTGGTTCTTCATTCTGACATAAAGCATTAACCTATTCCAAAAAACCATTGTTAAATATCTAAGTTTAACTCACTATGCTGCAGGCAAAATGAGGGTATTTTCAAATGAAAAGGGAAATACAAATGATCAAGTTTCAATTTAAAACAAAAATTAAAACAGAAAAAAAAATCCCCAAGTATAAATTGCTTTGAAATAACTTTTTTGTTTTTTTTTTTTTTTGTATTGGCTCTATCTCCGAAGCTATTTTCTTGGGTACTACTTATTATGCATTCCATATTGACGTTTAAGTTTTTAAAAGCAAACATGTAATAGCAATTATATGTAAACAATACAGTAAACTAAATAAACTGTCAGATGACAAGCATTTTCATACGGAGTTCATATAGTCAAACTTCTTTCTGAAGAATTTTTTTAAAGGCAGTCAAAAGTATACCAAACAAGTCTCATCTAACATTTGCATTTGAATTTTATATAGCAAGGTGAGGGTACTACTATTTTCTCTTCATGGAGAGAAAATAGCAGTAGAGCAGCAGACAGCTTTTTTCTTCATACAAAGAAAACATTCCTTTGGTTTGAGTTACTCAAAAATAAAACTCCTGAAAGCTAAATGAATATAAAATACTGCACTGCAAGTAAGACACTCTCTGAACATTAATTATGTATATCCATCAAAATATTACATTAAATCTTTGACCATTGCCAGAATTTTAAAATTCGGAGAGAAATCAAACTTGAGGAGAAATAATCTCCATAAATTAGCAAAGCAAAAGGTCGCCTGTCCATAATCACTGGAGGAAATACACACACATGATCCAACTGAAGCGGATAGCTCCTGCACGTCTGCAGGCAAATTCTTACCTTGACAGGTGCCATTTTTCTCTTCATATCCTGCCTTGCACATGCATTTCCCGATGGGCACCAGCCACTCCCCTTCAGCACTGCAGTGCATTTTGGGTGGATCGTCTGTCACAGAGTGGTTGACACAGGAGCCCGACACTTCAAGCAATTGCGAAGAATCAGCTCCAGTGATTGTGTCGGGGAACACAGCCAAGTGTCTTACCACCGAAGGGCATTTTTTATAGTACACACGCACAGACACCAGAGCAATGCAAGCACCCACATCTTGAAACGCAAGATAAAATCCCTTTTTGGTTAGCGGTCCTACATCTCTGACCTCTGTATTCAGTTTCATAACCCGGTCACCAAGATCAAGCTCTGTAAAGCTTTCATCGGCCGCAATAGTATCAATTTTGATGTACTGGTTTTCCTTGATGTTTCTCCCGTTCTCATCATCTGATTCGAAGTAATACATGTTAAACGTTTCTTTACAGGTTCCCAGTCCTCCAGGAAGACTGTTGCAGTCCCGTAGAGTAAACTTGAGTTCTATAAAGATTCTGGAAGCACCTTCGTTGGAAATCCAACTGGTCAAAAGCCAGTTATTCTGATTCTGTTCCATGACTTTGCATACTTGGTATGTGTGGATAGGGGCATAATTTTCATCAACTTCGCCAATCTCTTCCCACTGTATAAATAGAAAGACAATTATATAGTATTTAGAAAATAACTAACAAAAATTATCATAGAAAACTATTTTAGATATAGAAATTTCTGCAGCCTTAATCTAAGGTATTGGGAGAAGGAGCTCTACAATGAGAATTTTTTTAAAAAAATACCTTCTTAAATTAAGTAAATTAACAGAACATTATTCTTTGTCTCCACTAACTCAAAAGTTAACACAAATGAATTTGATGTAAAAGAAAATGCATGTATTTCACAGAAAACGTAGACGTAAATTGAATGTGGGTGCAGTTAACACGAAGGAGCAAGTCAGAGGAAATTAACTATATTTGGAAGAAAGTTAAGTATGTATACCAACAGAGTAGATAAAATGTGACAGAAAAAAAGAAGTACATTTTTTAAAAGACAACAGCAGATAAAAGCAGTAAATGTGAAAAAGAAGGGAGAAAAAATGTAAAATGTGAATTCACATTTACTTAATTCTGGCATGTTATAAACAACACATCAATGTAATAATACTTGCAAGAAAATTCATTAGTTTAAAAGCAATAGTAGATGCTTATTTCACTGACCCAATCTGTTTGGGATTCTTTTGCAAATTGGATTGCTAAATGTTTATTCATAAGTGTATCTATAAAACATATACCTAGAGACAGATATAAAATAGAGATTAAAATTATATATGAATAGCTTTGGCATTTGAATCCTGAGCTTTTGGGAATGCATTAATTATTTTTACCAACCCATTATTTCACACAGAGTGACCTTATGAGTTCTGAATATAAACAGGGTACAGAAAAAAAATTAAGTATGATTTATATAGCTTCCAAAATATTTGGTCAGAGAGAGCTAGGCTTAGCTCTTTCCCAATAAAGTATTCCAGTTTTAAGACTTCTGATGTACCGTAATCACTTTCTGAACAGTATAGAAACAAATTTTTATTCTCCCTAAAGACATCATTATTATAATTTAAGAAGTTATTTAAAGATTCATAAAGAAGCTATGTGTACAAATTTATACATATTTTTGTTTTAAATCTTTTAAAATGACCCTAAAACACAGAAATCAATGAAATCATACTGACTTCCAATAAATCCAGCATGTGATTTCACACATTAAATATTATAGATAATAAACTTCATAGAACTTCATCTCTTTAGACATGAAATTAAATAGAGCATTATTTCTTGATTCTGTTCAACTGACACAGATGTGAAAAATGTGGAGTCACAAGGGATGCACATAAATTGTGTACCTCAGATGGTCCCTCTCAAAATTCTAACTGCCCTCAGACAGACATAAGTAAAAGGTGCTAATGAGGGAAAACTGCTGAGTTCCTTAAATTCACAAGAGAGAGACATCAAGATTTTATCTGAACCACTTTCCCATCATGGTGTTATGTGAAGCCTTAGTTCTTTCACTTAATCTCAGTTTTGTCTTCTCTCAAAATGTACACAAACTCTACGTAGCTTCAGGTTTCCAAAACAGCTTTCTATCTCAGCAGTCTGTCACTAAACTATTCACATCGTCTTCCTGAAGTGATCCAGCTATCAATCTTTTTATTATAAATGGTTACTGAATGCCATTATTAACATTTCATGCAATATAATACCTCACCTAACCAAAAATCATACAACTGATCAACTTACGTTAAATATATATTTTTGAGTTAGTAAAATGGAAATAGCATCAAAAAAATTTCTTCTCTAAAAAAGGAAAATAAAAATGCTACATTATCTCTGTTTTCTTTTATAAGTCTTCCAATACAAAACACAAAAAGACTTCAAATCCTTGACCTTAGATCATTTATAAAATAAAAACTATCTCTGCATAGTAATTCCAATAGGACAATGCTAGCAAGTGAAAGGAATTGGAGAAGTTAAAGGAATCAGAGCAACAGCATCTTCTAAGAGATTATAAGGCAAGCAATTCACAGTCGTTGTCTGTATAAAGTCCACGGTTCCACAAATATTATTAAAAATGCAAGCCAAGCAGCACTCGACAAGACAGCTTAATAGTTACTGCTTCAGGTGATAATTTCAAAGCATGTGCATAAGCATCTTACTTCTCTGAATATTCTCAATTAAGACAAGAAAAATTATAATTTTCTTTGAAGTTAGAATGTATCATGGTGAAATTTTATTTATTTTTCTTTTCAAGTGTCCAAAATATAAATGAAGGCTCGCATTTTCTATTTTTAATGAGTGAATAGAAATACTTTAATTTAAATAATTATAGCCATAAGCCATTCAGAGAATCAACTGGGGAATGCATACACATTTCCCATGAATAAGTGCTACTACGTAGACAAATACGCTAAGACACAGACAAAAAAATTTCATTTATTTTGGATTGACTAGTTGAACTACAACTCCGAATTCTTCCAAGTTTACTTCCTTTTTAATACAAAGCGGACATCTTGCCATCCTCAGTAATGATCATACTGACGAAGAAGAAACAATGGGATGAAAAGAGAGTAACACCAAGAACTCAAGAATGTGGCAGGTATATCCTTAGACACTTTTGCAAATGTCATGTCAAGGAAATTATAGCAGTTTAATGAAGGCACAGATAGAAAACATAATATTTTTGGTTCAATTTTGTAGGATTTCCTATGACCCCATGGTTTAATAAAAGTATTTGCTGTACCTTGATTATCATAAGCAATGTGCCTGGGCATTTTGGAATTGTGGTCACTGAATGCAATATGGTGGTGTTCTCTTTTCTTCAAGTCTAGCAACTCCTGAAGGCTCATCCTCTGAGCCCATGTTTTTCTCTGTTCCTTTCCTCCTTACTCTTGTATCTTTAAGATTAAAGAACTGGTTTTACACAGTCAGCTTGGACTGGCTTGATTTCTTCCCCAGATGCTTAGGCTTGCTCCTTTTCCTGCTGGGCACTGAAAGCTCTTAAGTTGTATTCAAATTCAGTGCTTGACCAGGCACTGCAAGCCAGTCCCATTCATCAGAGCAGCGACAAACAAAATGGACTTATTTTCATATCCATGTGTGAATCATGATAAACATCCAAAAGTTAGCGTTACTAACTTTTCCTACCCAAACCAGAACTACCCATAACTCAAACACTCTATTCTAGTCATTAAATGTCCCATGTAAGATATTAGAAGGGGTCTTCAAAGGTCTGGCTGTATCATTCATATTAGAAATGAGGAAATTGAAGACCAGACAGAAGGAAAGATTTTCCCAAGCTCACAGAGGACAACTCTTCCCATCTGAGCATTCCATCTGCCTGTGTCTTCCTCTGTCCTCTTGTTGGCACATCTCTGTCCATGATAGTGTATTTGTGTGTGGGATTCCTTGATTAACTGCCATCAGTTGCTACCCAACTCTGTCAAAAGGAAATTCACATTTTCTCGCCATCATCTAGCTGTAAACCTTTTTTCTTTATCTCTCTCTTTTCCTTGCTTCTTTCCTTATGAATTCCTTCCTTGTTTCCTTCCTTCTTTCCTTCCTTCCTCTTTTCCTCCCTCCCTCCCATCTCTCTCTTTCTCTATGTACACACACATCACACACACACAGAGTCTGAAATATAGATATGAGAGTAGACACATGGTTGCCTTATTCTCTACTGTATCTCAGAGTCTGACACCACAGGGCAATATATTATACGAATGAATTAATATCAAATATATACACATTCCTCCTTAGTCCAGAGATCTGTTAATTCAAAATATGCAATAATTCAAACATGGTAAATAAATAATTGTATGATTTGTCTTTTGTGTTTGTTCACACAAAGATAAATTTTGTTGTGCAAATTGTCTAAATTTTATAAATTTGAAACGGAGACTTTATAAATTCATGGGGTTTTTTTGAAAATTAATCTTCAATAAAAAGCTGGAAACATTTAAGATATTTTCTTTTGTTCACTAATCCGTACAATTACTTGGAGTTCAGTTCTGTGTATTAACCTATAGAACTAATTTGCATTAACATAGATTTTAATAATTTTAATTTATAGCTTAGTTTAAGTGTTATTTTGACCATGTTTAAAAATAATCTTTTCGGGGCACCTGTGTGGCTCAGTGGGTTAAAGACTCTGCCTTCGGCTCAGGTCATGATCCCAGGGTCCTGGGATTGAACCCCATATCGGGCTCTCTGCTCAGCGGGGAGCCTGCTTCCCCCTCTCTCTCTGCCTGCTTCTCTGCCTACTTGTGATCTCTACCTGCCAAATAAATAAATAAAAATCTTTTAAAAAAATACTCTTTTAATTTTTTACGCACTAATCTTCTTCACTATTCTGTACAAATTAAAAGCTCAGAATATAGCATATGAGCTAGTAGCACTAAACTTTATTTCACATTTCAGTCAAACAACATTGTGACTTTCTTAGGTATTTTGCTTAGCAGAGTGATATAAAAATATAGCTAAGAATCACTTGCTTTCAGTTTTACTCTGACATGCCCAAAGCATAACTTTGTAGCAAGACCTTGTTTACAACATAAGTGATTCTTTGAATGTAGGGATAATTACCTTATATTTGTGATTTAATATCACAGTATTTTGTATAATACCTTTTGAAATGCTCCAAAAAGAAATTCCAGGTTTCCTATTATATTTAAAATACTTTTAAATGTCATTTACTATGATCTGCAGTATGTGTGTATACGTGTGCGTGTAGCTTTCCAATTGTTGCCTCCTAATATGTTTACCTAAAGTCTAGAATTCTAGAAGCTTCTTGTTATGCAAAAATCAGATGAAATACAATATAGGGGTGCCTGGGTAGCTGAGCTGGTTAAAGGTCTGCCTTTGACTCAGGTCATAATGGTGCTGCACTGGGCTCCCTGCTCAACAGGGAGCCTGCTTCTCCCTCTCTCTCTGCAACTCCCCCTGCTTGTGCTCTCTCTCTCTCAAATAAATAAATAAATAAATAAGTAAATAAAATTTATTTAATAAATAAATAATTTATTTATTTGACACACAGAGAGCACAAGTAGGCAGAGAGGCAGGCAGAGAGAGGGGGAGAGGCAGGCTTCCCACTGAGAAGAGAGCCTGATGTGGGACTCCATCCCAGGACCCCGGGATGATGACCTGAGCTGAAGGCAGAAGCTTTAACCCACTGAGCCACCCAGGCGCCCCAAATAAATAAAATCTCAAAAAAAAAAAAAAGAAACACAATATAAAAATTCATAAATTTCAAACAGCGAAGATTTTTCAATAGTTTGTGTCATTTTTTTCTATTTTGCTATACTGATTAAAATTAGGTAAAATACAGTCAAATAAAGATAACTGAATTGCTTATTTTCTTGTTTTCCCCAGATGCATGATAAACAATACTAATGTTCGTCCCCATAACATTTTATAAAACTTACTATACTGGGGCGCCTGGGTGGCTCAGTGGGTTAAAGCCTCTGCCTTCGGCTCAGGTCATGATCTCAGAGTCCTGGGATCGAGCCCCACATCGGGCTCTCTGCTCAGCAGGGAGCCTGCTTCCTCTCTCTCTCTCTGCCTGCCTGCCTCTTTGCCTACTTGTAATCTCTGTCTGTCAAATAAATAAATAAAATCTTTAATAAATAAATAAATAAATAAATAAATAAATAAAACTTACTATACTTACATAAAATTAAGAAGTTTTTCCTTTCTTTTTCTTACATTTTTTAAATTTTTGTTTTTTGTTTTTACTTGACAGAGAGCGAGCATGAGTCAGCTACTTCAGAAATTCAATCTTTCTAATAGCTATGGTTCTTTAGTGAAGTAAATATGACAAAATCTATCAACTTTCAACAAAAATAATTTGTCAACAAAAATAATTTGAACCAACAATCTTGCTCCATTTCCTCAATAATATGTTAGATTACATCAGATAGGCATTTGAGTTGCTTAAAACATCTTTAAAATTCATGAGTATGATGCAGAAATATTACTAGAGATAACTCAATTAATTTTCTGTGTATGAATAAAGGTGAAGTCAATTACATGGGCTCAAATTCAATTCATGAAATAAAAATACTTGAGAAAGACATAAATTAAACTTTCAAATATATATGAATAGTTTCACAGGGAACCATGGGCAATTGAGCATCTGCTTACAACACTAAATATGAATGTCAGAAAGGAGATTTTTTTCCCTAAAAAAAAAATCATAGTTTTTTCTTTAATGTTGAAATACTTTTTTTTTGAAAAATAAAAAAATAAATGAGAAGAAGAAAATAATAAATTATTTCTTGTATTTGTTAAAAAAAAAAAATTATCCAAATGCAGTTGAATTGAATTGGACATGGGGAAATCAAAAGGACCGTATCAGTGAAACATGCACAGAGAGGTTCATGATTTTAGCAAAACCGGAATTTCCTACTAAATACTGTGATGAACATGATCTAAAAACAAAAAAGAAAATGTATATATCACAACTCTTTATACATTTATTGTTATTCCATGTTTATGAAGGCATAAAAATAGTGTCACATAAAATTATAAAATATGTCCTAAATACTACACGTTTTAAAATCCGGCTTTCTCCTTTGAAAAATTCACTTAGGAAAACCAACTCAAATTTTTCAAATGGTCAGTAATTTAAAAGGTGGCATGAGCTAAGTGGATAAGTACTCCTGGAATTAACAAATGAATAAATTGATTTAAAATCTTAAATGAGCTCATTAGTATTTTATCGAAAGGCAGTCCCATTAAATATGATACCTTATCTAGCTTGTCCGTGATTTTGTGCTATAGAGTTGTAATTTTAAAAGAAGCAGCTAAAAACAAATAGATTTATAAATCACTGATCTAGTTTAGTTCCATATCAGTCACACTGTCTATCAGGACAACACACTTAAGTCGCTTACCACTGTATATTTTCTATCATGTTAAATACCAAGAGATGGTCAACCCAACATTTGATAACATGTAAAACTGTTGGAATATTAATAATCTTTCATGTACTATAAAAAAGTTTATATGACAATAAAAGTTTATATAGTCTATGAGTTTCTATCTTTCTAAAGAAATGATTGTGATCTCAATTCTATACTTACTCAAGCAAGAGTACATATTTACCATGAACATTTTAAAGTCTAAGAAGTCATACATTTCTATGTTTCAGGATTTCACAGTGGACACTTATGTGCACACACACACGTGTACACATGCACACACATGCACACACACATACACTGTAAAGAATTCCTTCCTGACAGTCATTGTGAGATGTTAGAAATGATCCTCCCAGTGTTATTTAAATGCATATCTTCTCAATAACACTTAAAATTTCAGAGTGACATTACTACTCTCTTTAATATAAATACTGTCCTCTTACAGAGAGCTACAAATTCTGTGGGGAAGCTTTCTTTTCAAAGCAATATGAAAGTTTCAGTAAATGAGGGAAAAAAAACATTTTACTTGGAATTCAATTTAATGAAAATAAAGTATATTAACTTTTGGTGCATTTGATATTTCAGGCAAAACAGATACAATTATACCCTTTCTATTCTGGCAAGAAAAAAAAATTCAGTAAACCATTTGCAACTCTGGGTTATTAATCCAGCCTATAAGATATACCAGAAAATATAATGTTGTCTGTGCTCTCTAGTCATTACTCTGGTCTCATTTTTCAATAGATAATATTGCACTTGCAGTGTAGGCCTTGACAACAGTGCCCGTAAATCAATTCCATATTTCACATTAATCATGTTCATGTAATCAGTGGCTATTCAACACAAATTTCCATCCTTTTTGTTGGGAAACAGTCACACTGGAGCTTTGAGCTTATTCAAGCTTAAGGGACTGTATTTCCATAATATGGACTGAAGTCTACTTCATCCACTTGCCACAGTTATATTAATGAAATTCTGTAGAAATGGAGGCCATCTACATTTAGCATGTTGTCATGTCAGGAGCTGGAACTTCCTAGGGAGTGGTTTTATTTTTCAGAATCCCAGTGCTGCTCTCTTTGATATGGAACTAAAAGAAGGCACAGCCATAGGTCCGTGGCAAATCCCTCCTCTGCATTTGCTGACCCTTGTCTGGCCAAGACAGGGATCTCAACAAAACAAGAGCTCTTCGAGTAAAACGTGGGCATTTAAAATGTTTAGTGATACTTCTAAAATGACAATTTCAAAATTTCAGTGTTTATTTTTCATGTTTTAGATCATTAGTTTAATGCAAATTTAATTTTGACCTACATTAGACTGTGGAACTTTATTACAGGGAACACTATTTAAAGATAGTGATGACTAACATTATAGAAATTATTTTTACCTATCAATTCAATCTAAATATTTTTATTGAATTTTTTTAATTTGTAATTTGAGAATAACTGTGAAAATAGATTTTTCTAAGAATTCTAGGCAAATATGAAATCTTTACAGCATTAATGGAATTGCAACAGTAAGGAAGATAAATCTTTCATTCTTCCTACTTGGATCTTCTGCCTATATTTTTTTCTTATCTTCATATATTGTTTCCTCTCTCTCAAGAAATTGTCTCTTTCTTAGGTTAGTAACAGTAAATGGTAACAGTGGAATTAATTTTGTAGTATGATTTTAACCTTAAAATTAAAACAAATTATTAACTGCCATTTTCCTCTGCTTATCAACACACTCCCCTTTACCAATATATTCTGGTAATTGGAAACATAAATAGAGTAAATATAGATAACAGGTAAGTCTAGTTATGACATAGAAATACATAATTTTTAGCTTAATAACCTTAGATGTTATTTGATACTTTCATATTTATTTGTAGATGAGCAAACAGGACTGTTGTTATGATAAAAATATATTCATAATTACAAGAGGTAATTGTCTGTGACATCCATTTATTCTTTTGTGTGTTACACAGCTAATAGTCTATCTGGTATATAACTAACAGTTCCCAGTAAAGATGGCTCAGTGGGCTGCTGGGCATCTCAAGCTCTTTGATGATACTTTTCCATTCCGATTTTAATTAGTTATAATTAATATAGAATAAATCTATATACATTTAAATGTGTGTTTTATTAGGAAAAAAGTAGGCAGATATGTAATCAAATTCTAGAAAGGCTATAGGGAACAGGGCCTCTTCTATGTTGTTGGTGGGAGTATATACTAGTAGCCAAATTTGGGGAGCTATCTAGCAATACACGGCAAATTATTATCTTTTTAACTAGGATTGTCACATGTGATTAGAAATATGTATGTCAAGATGTTATCTCCAACACTGCTCGCCAAACCTTAGAAACAACATACATGCCCTCAGTAAGAATGAGTAAAACATGTTATATTCAGACTACACATCATTGAACAAGAGCTAACATTCATTCGTTTATGTAAAGATTGCAAACACATGATATAGGGAAAATGAAGACTTTTTTTAAACAACAAAGCTATACTTTAAACATAAATAAATAATCTTTAAAAATAAATAAAACAATACTATAAATTATGTTTATTACATCATATAATCATATGGTGATAAAAGTAAAAATGAACAGAGAGAAGATCACTAAATTTATGAGAATAGATTAATAAAATGAGACATGAAGATTGAATAAAAAAAATGACAGAGCTGCAGAGACCTCTAGAACAAAATAAAGCATATTGGCATATACGTAATGAAAGCCCCAAAAGAGAAGAGAGAACAGAATGAGAAACATGGTATTTGAATAAGTTATCAAGATTTTGCTATATTTAATGAAAAAGATTGATGAGTAAATCCAAAATGCCCACTAAACTTAATTAATATATAACAAAGATCCATGCCTAGACATATTATAATAACACTTTTGAGAGCCAAAACATTAAATTAAAAAAAAAAAAACTGAGGGGCACCTGGATAGCCATCACAGATAGCTAGCGAACACATGAAAAAGATGTTGAATGTCATTAATATCAGGGAAATTCAAATTAAAACCATAATGAGATATCATTACACACCTATCTGAAATGCATTAATTTGCGTGTGTGACAACATCAAATGTTGGTGAGGATTTGGAGAAACTGGATTGCTCATACATTGTTCATGGGAATGTAAAATAGTACAGTAAAACAAGCAATTTCTTATAAAGCTAAACATGAAATTGTTATACAATGTAGCATGTTCATTTTTCAACACTGGTCCCAAGTAAATGTAAACATGTTCACAAAACGTGTATGTTCATAGCAGTTTTAAGATTTTATTTATTTATTTGACATAGAAAGAAATCACAAGTAGGCAGAGAGGCAGGCAGAGAGGTGGGGGGAAGCAGGCTCCCTGCTGAGCAGAAAGCTCCATGAGGGCCTCGATGCCAGGACCCTGGGACCATGATCTAAGTCGAAGGCAGAGGCTTAACCACTGAGATACCCAGGCGCCCCTTATAGCAGTTTTATTTTTTTAATAGCCCTGAAATTAGAACCAGCCTAGATGACTTTCAGTGGGTGAATGGCTAAGCAAACTGTGGTGCAAAAGTATTATGGAATACTACTCAGCAGTATAAAGAAACAAACTATTGATACAAACAACAACTTGAATGAGTCTCCAAGGAATTATACTGAGTGAGAAAAATCAATCTCAGAATGTAAAATGTTTTTTGTGTCCATTTATATCATATTTTTAAATAATATTTTAGAAGTGGAGAAGAGCTGAGTGGTGGTTGCCACAGGTTAGGGACAAGAACATGAGGGATCAGGAGAAATATGAATGTGGTCACAAAAGGGCAATATGAGAGATCTTGGTGGTATTGTCTCTGTTTAGTATTGTAAAGGTGGTGAGTATATAAACCTACACGGTTATGAATCTGTATGGAACTTAGTACACACACACATACACACATGTAAAAGAGAGAAAGAGAGAGAGAGAAAGAGAGAGAAGAGAGAATTGAGATGAATAGGGATGAAAGACCAGGAGAAAATGTTACACAATTAATGAACAATATCAGTAACATTTGGAATTCAGATGCATCTGACTTCAAAGCTCATGTTTTAAGTATCTATGCCATGATGTCTCCCAAAGGAAAACAAAGAGTTTATGTGAAAATAGTCATTCCTAGGCAAACCAATAAATGAAATAAAGAAAGTCACTCTCTGGTATTCTTTTCAAGGCACAGCCATATTTTTTATTCCCAAAATTCTATTCTGCACTTTATTTTTATTTAACTTTAAATTAAAGCTAAAGTAGTTTTTAAAGTACTGTCACTCAAAGTACCTTCTATGCAACTAGAATCTCCCTAAATATTTCATGGAAAACAAATGTCCTTCATTCTCCTTTATTTATATTTTAATTCTAGTATCTAGTATCATGATTCAACAAGCCCACACATTACTCAATGTTCATCACTAGACGTGTACTCTTAATCCCCATGATCTATTTCCCCCATCCCCTCACCCAACTCTCCTCTGGCAACTGCCAGTTAGTTCTCTATAGTTAGGTCTATTTTTTGTTTGTATTTTTTTTTCCTTTGTTCATTTGTTTTGTTTCTTAAATTCCACATATGAGTGAAATCATATGGTATCTGTCTTTCTCTGACTGACTTACTTCATGCAGCATTATACCCTCTGAATCCAACCATGTTACTGCAAATGGCAAGCTTTCATTCTTTCCTATGGCTGATTGATATTCCATTGTATATATATATAAAGCTTCTCTTTTTTATCCATTCATCTGCTGATGAACACTTGGGCTGCTTCCATATCTTGGATATTACAAATAATGTTGCTGTAAACATAGGAAAGTAAACACTTTTCGAATAAGTGAAAACAATTTTTTTAACAAGACAGCTATACAACTCTTCCCAGTGTATTCCTTTTTAAGATATTAAAATCAAAAGCTTTGAGAATCCTATGTGCATGTGTAAAGTAATCTCATATTATACACATCTGCATAGTAAAGCTATGCAGTAAGGTATCCACTAAGTTTTATATATTTTCTATTTTCCACACTTGCATTGCCAGAAAACTTTATTCATATTTATTCATAACACATACAAGCATTTTGCTGAATACTCCACAGCACATAATTTGGGAATTTCTAGTTATGGTGTTGACTGATAATTGCTTTGCTATAGCTACTTAATGGAATGCCATATAATGATGTCTTAAATTCTGGCTATTCCCCTGTGATAGATTTCGTAGTACCTCATTTATATTCTGTTGTCAGTTTACATGTCTATATACTCCACCAGATTCACTCAATGACAAAGAAAACTGTTGTCAATTGTGTATCCCCAATGTTTAGAATTTTGTCAGGAGAGTTGTAGAAACTCAATACATATTTATTGAGTGTATGCACATAAGAATGAAAGAATGAATAAGTGAATAAAAGAATAAATGAGTAAAAACAAAAACAGCCAGTTGATTTATTTACTTTTACTGCTTTACTCAGTAATGTGCTGGGATCTACAGCAAGGGAACAGAAAGAACTTTCAAGTGAGTTATTCCTCTCTCCTTTTTCTAGAAGCAATATAGTCAGAGAACACTTGGCATGTCAACCCTGAAATGTTGCCAGCCTTTTGCTCTGGCCACTATTTTATTCCTCTCAATAATAACTCCCACCAGAAGAATGGCAAGGAAAGAAAGAGAAGGTTAAACTGAATTCTGTCAAATGTTGTTAAGAGTTGGCAGCTCCAGGAAAGGTTTTATACCAAAGAGAATTGAATCTAGTAGAAAAAGAGGCTACCTGAATCACTGTGAATTTCATTTATCTGTGTATCTCTGTTCCTAATTATCACTGGTAAGTGACAGTTGGCAAGCCCATGGAGGTCTTAGAAGATTATAAATTTAGTGAATGGTCAAAACATAACATTTAAAAATTTCAGTGATCCATGCAAAGAAAAGCACACTGCATTTCATATGATGTTGAGGCTTGCTCCAACCAGCTTCTTTTTACATAAAATAAGATATCAAAGTTATATGGTAGTATCTGAAATGTCTATTGTGACAAGATCTAATTAGGCTAAATGAAATGTAAAGTTTGTATGCTGGAACATAGATTCTCTTTCACTCACCCCAATCTTTCCCATATACAGAGACTTATTATATAAATTTATGTGCATATATATTTATATTCACTTATTTTATATATATATGTGTGTGTGTGTGTGTATTAGAGCTCATATGTGTGTATATATAATCATTAGGGCTTATATACATATTCATACACTCCCATTCACTTGACCCAAATGAAGGTAAATTATAAGACTAAAAAGAGAAGGTTTTTTTATACATATCTGAGAAGCAAGATACAGAGTGTCAATAATTCTTGTCATATTTAATTACAACTCTTGTAGAAAACACATCATATCAAAATAAAATGCTAAAATTTTAATTATTCCAAAATATATCAAAGCAAATACTTACTGGAAATTTTTAAAAAGCAGAAAAGTTTTATAGATCTCAATACATGTAGTTAATTTTTTTTTTTTTTGCTTTAATAGAAGGTCTCATTGTTCTTCTCAGAAGAATTTACAGCCATACATTAGAGCTAACCACCTTATAGCATCAAGGCAGAAATCTGATCTCTTTGACAACCTGCCAACTGTTTGCATATGTACATTCATTGATAATACTTTACTTCAGAGTCATTTTCACTAATCTATTATAAACAGTTTGATGCTTTCTACATAACTGAAAAATGATGTCTTTAACAAATTATTTGAGAAGTGAATATTCTGCAGAGTTTCATAAACCAGCATTAGATAAGCATACAAATAAATATAAGTTGAAGCATTTAAAAAAAAAAAAACTGGACTATCTTCATTAGAAAAAAGCTATTAAAAGAGGAACTTTGAGGGACGCCTGGGAGGCTCAGTGGGTTAAGCCACTGCCTTCGGCTTGGGTCATGATCTCAGGGTCCTGGGATCGAGCCCCGCATCGGGCTCTCTGCTCAGCAGGGAGCCTGCTTCCTCCTCTCTCTCTGCCTGCCTCTCTGCCTGCTTGTGATCTCTCTCTGTCAAAGAAATAAATAAAATCTTTAAAAAAAAAAAAAAAGAGAGGAACTTTGCTATTTAATAATAAAATATAAAATGTTATCCAAGTTAGAATCACCAACCGTAAAGAATATATAACTATAAGAACTATACATTGATATTAAATAATTGGATTTGATTTATACAGCCTGGTTTTGAAAGTGTACCTCTAAATGGAAGATGAATAATGGACTGAGGTTTTTTTTTTTTTAATTTAAACGGCCTTAACTCTTTTTTCCCTCAGCTAAAATACCTTAAAGGTGACAGTATTAAACACTCAGCAAGAGATGTACCAAGTGAGCCTCATTAATATATATACAGACCAGATTTTCCCAGGTAATACCTATGTGTACAGAATTCCCATTCAATTTAAAAGGGTCATGATTACATAAATATATAAATGAAAACCTTAGCTTATTAGTTGTAAAAGTAAACCCTACTCATTCTCTTTTATCTTTGCATTTCCTTCTAAAATATTTATTTATACCAGCATCTCTTCTCTCTCTCTCTTTTAAATTAATAATACTATTTTAGAGTTCCTATTTTTTTTTTTTTTTTTTTATTCCTTGGCTCAATTTAGATGACCTACAACAGAGGTTTCTAAACACTAGTTTAAGGGCATTTGGATGGCTCAGCTCTTGGTTTCAGTTCAGGTCATGATCTCAGGGTCATAAAAAAGAGCCCCTTGTGGTGCTCTGCCCTGGGCATGGAGCCTGCTTAGGGGTCTCCCTTCTCTTCTCTCTCTGCCGCTCCTCCCCCACAAATGCACGCACCCTCAAAGGGAAAACAAAAACAAAAACCACTGGTTTAATTGTCAATCATAGCTACCTCTAATGATTATTAAAAATACATATTTTAGGGCAGGCACATGGCCTACAGAATCCTGGGACCCAGGAATATGTATTTTTAATCATATAGGATAGTTAATAATTGTTTAAAATATCTTAACTATCTAAAATGCGTCTGGGATTTTCTTAAATATTCAAGGTTACTTTAACACAGGTCATCTTCACCAGGATCCATTGAGGAAGTTACTATTATTTAGATGGGAAAACTAGGGAAGTTAATGAAATGTGGAGTTATGGTATCACTTCAGAGTCCTAGCTGTTGATTTCTTGTCACTTACCCAGCCTCTTTTGGGTGAGTCTAACATTTAACTAGGTTTCTATAGAATGTCCAATAAATGTGGATAACCTCACAGGTAGCTACACTGTGCCGGCCTCTCAAATTAAACAAAAAATCCCAAAAGAAGGAACACTATATATTCATATTTTGGATCCTTTACTTGAGTTCTTAGTATAGATTTGTTGAACTTATTCTTCTTTTCAAATCCTCAGAGTGGAAATCACCAAAATCATATGCACTGAGGAAACATATAGGAAACTTTCCTTTTATGATACGGCCTATTCTATCACTGACCTAAACACTTTCTCCTACGTCCCAAGCCCATTTCTTAACAGTCTTAAAACTCTTTTTTTAAAAGATTTTATTTATTTATTGACTGAGAGAGAGAGATCACAAGAAGGCAGAGAGGCAAGCAGAGAGAGAGGGGGAAGCAGGCTCCCTGCTGAGCAGAAGACCCGATGTGGGGGCTCGATCCCAGGACCCTGAGATCATGATCTGAGCCGAAGGCAGAGGCTTTAACCCACTGAGTCACACAGGTGCCCCTTAATACTCATTTCTATGAGGAGCAATTCTTGTTACCATTAGCTATGATTTTTTTTAATTTTAAAATTTTGAACATATTTATGTTCCTAAATTTACTATTTGAGATTGTCTGTGGCTAAGATTCTAGAAAGCTAAATGAAATGGCCAAAATTATACCTCATCTTAGTATGTAGCCCAGATAAGGTCTAGGTTTCAGGTCTAGAAACACAGAAAAATAAACTGAGTTGGATTAAGAAGAATTTATGCCCTTTCCCTCTAAACATAATCTCTATGCACACTGTTCTTTTAAATACACTAAAAATTAACACAACGTTCCTTCATTATACTGGAATTCCATTCAGTGTTTTGTTTTGTTTTTCTGTGAACAAGTGATTGCCATTCATTAGTTTGTTTACAGAGATATGACACATTTTAATTTTTTTGTTTAGTTTTTAAATCTACCTTCTTTGTTTATGATAGCTACACAGAATGCAAATCATTCAAAATCTCCTATCTGTAGGTCGATGGAAACCTTTCTATAAGAATCAAAGTCAAAATAATGTTTCATTTCTTTTTTTTTTTAAAGATTTTATTTATTTATTTGACAGAGAGAGAGAGAGAGATCTCAAGTAGCCAGAGAGGCAAACAGAGAGAGAAGAGGGAGCAGGCTCTCTGCTGAGCAGAGAGCCCGATGCGGGGCTTGATCACAGGACGTTGGGATCATGACCTGAACCGAAGGCAGAGGTTTTAACCCACTGAGCCACCCAGGCGCCCCTAATGTTCCATTTCTTAAGCGGGGTTACATATATCGCTGTGAAATGAAAGCAACCCACGAAATTTTGTTTGGCTAAAAGTTTGCTTAAACAGAATAGAAATTCATATTTTCTGAGAGGAAAGGGAAATAAATGTACTTGAAAAATAATCCAGGTAACTTGAAGAATCAGATAATGGATTTCCATAAACACAAAGGCCTCAAAGCCTTCTCCATGCATGGGAAGGAAGTGGAAATGCAAAAGGTGACAAGTTCTTTCTTTCTTACAATTAGACAGGAGGAAAGGCAGGAAGTGAGCAATGACTACTCAGGGAACCGCGCGCTCAATACTTACATGTGTGTCCGACATCCGTATGTATCTCTACGAAGGAGGTCACCATTTTTTGCACCATATATTGAAACTCATTAGGAGAAGCAATGGAGTAATTGCTAACCTCAGACACTGGTCTTGGAAAAACGATTCTCACCTTAATCAGCACAGAGCCTAGTTTGAATAATGAACACTGCAGGCATGTGTAGTGAGGCTAAAGAACAAAAAATGAAATAAAAATATTGGGGAATATCACTTGTTTTCACAAAGTGCTTCCTCCTTTACATAATCTAGTTCCCACAATATGCACCAACCTGGGAAGACACCTGCACCCAGGAGTGGTAAATACTAACTGTGGCCAGAAGGGGGAGCTAACAAATGTATTGATATAATGAATCTAGATTTTATTTTTTTTTTTAAAGATTTTTTATTTATTTATTTGACAGAGAGAGATCACAAGTAGACGGAGAGGAAGGCAGAGAGAGAGAGAGAGGGAAGCAGGCTTCTTGCTGAGCAGAGAGCCCGATGTGGGACTCGATCCCAGGACCCTGAGATCATGACCCGAGCCGAAGGCAGCGGCTTAACCCACTGAGCCACCCAGGCGCCCCATGAATCTAGATTTTAAACTTTATGGAGACGAGACATCCATATTTGATAATCAATGTCAAATACAGTCACTGAAACATATTGATGTGGGGAAACACAGGTAGAAGAAAAGTTATTAAATTTCTTTGCTACCTAGAGCCCACTGAGAAGTCCTTGAAACAGGCAGAGTGACATTCCTCTAGGGACTCAACTGCCTCTACCTTAATACTTTGCAACAGGCAAAAGGCAGTCTTAGCCTGACCACACTCCCTCACCCCCATCAAGGACTCTGTATATCTACTTTAACATATAAAAATTCTTTTGGAAACTTCCTTTATCTCTAAACCCTCCAAGATATGTGCTGGCAATTATCCCCAAGCATATGGCTTACCGACGTGCATCTAAAGGGTCTCATGATTAAGGTTTTATTAGATAGTAATAAATGATCTTTTCCCAACAACAGCTAGCTCCTCAAGGTCCTGGAAAACTTGCTTCCAAAATTCCTTAGAGACTCATGTTATCCCTGATCCCCTACCAACTGGCAAGTGTATAGCGGACCACACCTCACAGGCCCAGGGTAGCAGCAGCTCTTTCTGCCCATGGGTCCTGTCCTCGTGCTTTAATAAACATTTCAACATTTCGAAACAAAGACGTCTCAAGAATTCTTTCTTGGTCGACGGCTCCGCACTCCACCCACTGAACCTCACTTATATTCTAAAACTTCATCAATAATAAGCGGGCGATTATGTTTATAAATTGATATATACAACTTCTCTTCTCCATTAGACATGAGCAGCTTAAAGTTTGTCTTTCATTTCTCCATTTACCATGTACACAGTACCAGCAAAGAAGACTTACAGTAAATGTTGTTTCATTGAACAAATGAATGGAGGCACCAAAAACAAAGTGAAAAAGGGTCCAGAAATCATAATCCATGAGAAAAATTAAGACGCAGAACTAGAAAGAAAATCATGTGTCCAGGGACAAGAATATGAGTTCAAATATTGAGGTATTCCCTGAAACCTCTTGTGCTAGGTTTTAGCATGTAATGTTTTTATTAGGGTTTCTACTGTGTTGGCATATAGAATCCTGGAATAATTTTCTGGCTGTTTTTCTATACCCAATACTAGGTTGTGTGTGTCTGTACATGGATATGTTTCTGAGCATGTTAGAAATTTGGGAAAATATAGGGTAGGTGCATTGGGCAACAAACATTCAGTATTCAGGCTGCAAAGGAGAGGTTGCAATCCATTAAGGCCTCAGATTAAAGTTTCATTCAGCTTCTGTTTTGCTGCAGCTTAAGAAGTATGATTAAACCTCAGGTAAGTCTCCTAAGGCTAAAATTATCCAGTCAGACTTAACATGCTCTAGGCATCTTTTTATTAATATACTATTTAATTGTATTCTATTCAGATTGCTTTATTCTACAAAAAAAAGTAACTTCTTTTTTTTGTTTAGAATCATCTCTGAATACTATTTCATTGGGTGTACTACTCATAGATGAACTGTAAACTTATTACAGTCTTGATTATATCTACCAAGTAGACTCTTAGTGAATTAGAAATAACAGTAAATATCATAGCAGTGTAAAGGCTTTCTAGAAAAATACTTATGCCTTAATTTAGTTTATCTGTTCACATGTGGACCTGAATCACACATATCCTGAATTTACCCTTTGGCAGAAGTAACATGGCCAATTTGGAAAAACTCTAGATAGAGGTTTAATGTTCCAGTCTGTAAATGAGGACAAAATTTCACCTCACTCCCAAATGTTAGCTAATGGAACATGACAAAGTTTTTACTAAGTCTTAAAGAAATGAGAAAAATTCACTAAGTGTTTCTATAAAACCAAATTTATTCAATTTAATGAAATATTCTTTCTCTTGGGATTATATGCTTCCCATTACTTTTGAATTCTTTTTTTTTTAAGATTTACCTATTTATTTTATAGAGAGAGACAGAGAAAAATTAAGTGAGGGGGGAGGAGCAGAGGGAGAGAGAGAGAGACATAGAATCTCAAGCAGACTCCTCAGCGACCAGGACTCAATCTCACAACCCTGAGATCATGACCCAAATTGAAACCAACCAAGAGTCAGAACCTTAACAAATTAACTCACCCAAGTGCCCCAAGAATTCCCCTTTTTGGGGCGCCTGGGTGGCTCAGTGGGTTAAAGCCTCTGCCTTTGGCTCAGGTCATGATCCCAGGGTCCTGGGATCGAGCCCCGCATCAGGCTCTCTGCTCAGCAGGGAGCCTGCTTCCTCCTCTCTCTCTGCCTGCCTCTCTGGCTATTGTGATCTCTGTCTGTCAAATAAATAAATAAAAATCTTAAAAAAAAAAAAGAATTCCCCTTTTTAATGAAACAATAGGAATAATAGAAGATAATCATAATAGTGAAAACAAATTTTTATTTAGGGAGCACTTTGAGTTTAATTTTTAAATCAGTGGTTGGTGAACAGCATAATTACAGTTCTTCGAGATGCTTGTTGGGTTTTGTCTGTGAAAAAGAAAAAATGAATGATGCCTCCCCAAACGAACTTGGTCCGGCTTTTGAAGAAAACTGTGCACAGTATTTGAACTTGGAGTTTATATAGCTTCAATTATTAATAAAAGCAGAGCAGTTGCTGTGTCATGTTAGAGACTGAGCAAGCCTAGGTACTGTCAAGTATTGTTTTAAAACTTAATTTTAAGGGTATGTATTCTTTATATAACAATTTATTATCGACTGATTTAGATAACATGACTTCAGGTAGTTTAACTTATGAAAAAGTAGCACTCCCAAATTATTTGTAACTAACTTATCTGAATCTTAGAATACATATTCTTTTTTTTTTTTTTTAGATTTTATTTATTTATTTGACAGATCACAAGCAGGCAGAGAGGCAGGCAGAGAGAGAGGAGGAAGCAGGCTCCCTGCTGAGCAGAGAGCCCGATGCGGGGCTCCATCCCAGTACTCCGAGATCATGACCTGAGCCGAAGGCAGCGGCTTAACCCACTGAGCCACCCAGGCGCCCTAGAATACATATTCTTATAATAAAACAATTTTATTAAAGGAAATTGTGTTCCTGGGCCATAAGTCTCACGTAAGGCTATTAACCTATGCAATATGTAATTAATATATATGATATTGTTTCCATGAGAAGCACATTTAAAGTTATAATTAAGGATGTCTAGGATGCCTAGTACTCAAAGCTCTGTTGCAATAATCCCAGGGATCTAAATCCATATTTCTGAAAATGAGGGAAAATTCCCTGTCCAACCACATATTCATTTAGTTGTTCATTCATTCAACAATGATATTGATCACGTACCATGCTCTGGAGACACAACAGTGAACAAGAAAGACAACTGCATGTTTTTTACATTATATTTATACCTAAGACACTCTCTTAGGAGGTATATAATAGTAAGATACTGTATCATATAAAGTTGGGTTTCTGATAAGTGTTAGAAAGGAAATAGTAAGTGTCTGTTAGAGCTTTCCAAGGTATGAAGCAGGAGGCTCCAGGATTTTGGAATTCTAGGTGTATTCAAAACAGCCACTCCATGGAGGCTGAGGCATAAAAACTTTGCAGTAAGTGGCTCCATAATGACTATCCAAATAGCACTATTTTATCCTTATCATAAAATGGTAATGCAGCATATCTATTATTCAGTGTCATAGAACAATATAACAAAATATCCTAATGAAATTACATTAAAAATCGTGATAGATATTATATTCTTAGAAATAAATAAACTATGTGCTTTAACAACTATGTGCTTTCATAGCAGTATGGCAACTATTATAATTAATAATGAAAACTTAAGGTTTTATTTGACAAAATTACTAAATTCTATGTAAAACTTCAGAAAATGTTAATCCATCAGTGATTAATGAATAATGTCCAAAAAATTAAGGTAAAATCCATGATCTAACAGCTAACCTCACATTGCACTATTACAAATTATAATACTGATCAGAAACTAGGAAAATAGAAATCAGCTGAAAAACCTGGAGAAATTTATGATAATAGAGGAAGAATAAAGTGGAAAGAATGATTACACTTCAGGAAAAGTTAAATAGGAGATAAAATAATTAAATAAAAATTTATTGAATTAGTTTAAATACAAAGGCAATCCTAGTGACATTTCAAAACCAAAAATTGAGTGCTTTTAAGTATGCTTGTCATTATTCAATGCTTTTCATATTAGTGATTTACAAATCTACTGTGGAGTGTGGTTGTCACACATCAACGATGTGCAGCTTGCTGACTACAGATGGGACAAGAACGTTCATTTTACTGCTATAAAGAACTGCACTTCTTTTTAAAATTGTAACAGAATAAACTCCCATCGTTATCTTTCTCCTTATGTTTAACAAATTGAAAGGTAGATGTCTTTAAGGGCACAAATTACTGAAAATAATTTCATCCTCAAAGGAAGTTAACAAATTCAATAGACAAAATGGTCATTTAAAAACAACTGTTATTGGGTCACCTGGGTGGCTCAGTCAGTTAAGTGTCTGCCTTCGACTCAGGTCAGTATCTCCGTCCATGTCCTGGGATTGAATCATACATGGGGATCCCTGATCAGTGGGGAGTCTGCTTCTCCCTCTCCCCACGCCTCTTGCCCCAGCTCATGTGCACTCTCTGTCTCTCTCATATAAATAAATAAAATATTTTAATTTTTTAAAAATAAAAACAACTATTATTTAAAAATAGGAATTGGCATAGATGGAATGACCACCTCAGATTTTTTTTTAATTTTTTTAAATATTTTTTATTTATTTATTTGACAGAGAGAGAGAGAGATCACAAGTAGTCAGAGAGGCAGACAGAGAGAAAGGGGGGAAGCAGGCTCTCTGCTGAGCAGATGCGGGGCTCGATCCCAGGACCCTGAGGTCATGACCTGAGCCGAAGGCAGAGGCTTAACCCACTGAGCCACCCAGGCGCCCCACCACCTCAGATTTTAATACCACTATGCATGCTTGACCTGATTACTACAGCTCTAAGGGTATTTAAGACTTAGATAACTAAAGAAAAAAAGAACTTTCCCTTATGATGGAACTAAGTAAGCTTGATCATATGTGCTCCCCTACATAAATTATAGAATGTAAAAGAAGCACTTAGAGATATGTTGTGGGGGAAAAGCCACTAAATGCAGCAATAGACTGAGATAATAGAAAAGAAAGTCATGCATGTAAAGAGTATTGTGCCTACCTACTTTTCTGAAATTGCCAATTTATTATATAAAATATATAAAATGATTACTTGTTTTTTTACATAGCTTTATAGATAACACTCATCTATGAATTATTTATTTATTTATTTATTCATGTTGAATATGCACTTCATTTCATGCACAGATGCAATCATACAGTGTAGAATAATGAAAGCAAGCTGTTATGTTCTTCAGACATCAAATGATGCTAGCTATGACATTCAGAAATATTAAGATATCAAGCCTTTAAAGTGCTTAATATTTCCCTCTGAGTTCTCCTATGAGGTAAGTCAATATTCTCATCCCTAGAAAGATTTAGTAATTGACCTACTTGACCTAATTCATAAAAGGAGGCCAATGCAAAAAAATGAGCTAAATTTAAAAATCTCCTTGTAGCTATGGTTGTGACTACATGATAAGAAACTGTCTACAATATAATAAATGATTCAATTTGCAGTTAAAAATAAGTAAAACTGATTTTGGAATCACCAACTGACACAGCCAGCATCTGGATTCCAGTATGTGGGTCTGTTAGCAGTTATTTTAATCTTTATTTAAAGAAGGCACTTCAATAAATGTTAACTGAATATCACATACAGCCAAGTTATACTTTAAGCAACAGTTTTACATTTTGAAAAGAGGCATTTTGTAAAACATGGCTTGATATTTAAATTTGTCCCTGACAGTGAAGAAATAAAACATCAATTTACTGCAATAACAAAAAATACTTTTGAATTTCTGAAGTTTGATAAATACTGCAGTAAAGTTCTAACATATCATTGAATACAAGATTTACTCCTTATGTTTCCCAAAGTCCATAGAAAATATCACTATTATCTACTTCGTTATTTTGAAAAAATATTTAAATATTTTTATCTGATTTTAGAGTTTCAAATTTCATTGTTAAAATCCTTTACAAGACTTGAACTGTTTTATGTATTCAATTGTATAACGGATAATCTCCAGTCTTGAAACACTATTTTAAGAAGTCAATGTCTGTTTCATCTCTGTATCCTGAATGCCTAGTATAATTCTAGAAGATCAAAAGATTTGTTGGATATATATTTGTTGAACAAGTAGATGAATATATAAACCACAACTACATCAAGAAATTAAGTCCAAGGGCATAATTTCAATGTTATATACAAGATCATATAATTTCAAATCAAAGTTTTATTTAGAAAATCCACTTGTGCATGTGTGATGCAGTAGATTTAGATAAGATACAATATTTTCACATGACATGAAATCAATAGAATCTTCTGTGAAATTTTGCAGTTTCTTTCTCTGTCCTATCAAGGGGCAATAGATGAGATTACATAGATGTTTAATTAAAGCATGAGCTAAATAAATAATTCAGTTTCTCATTTATGTAAATGAAAAGGGAATTTATTTGATTGACCCTTGGAAAAAGTAGATCTGAAATCTCCAACAGTAGCTTGCATGTTGAGCTCACTGTGTTTCTTTAATATGAATATAGACTAAGCCTAATGTGGCCCATCCAACTGTGTGTAGGCTGTAATTTTCAGTGACAGACTAGCTAGTTGTTATCATGGTGCCTTAGACAACCTTTCCAGACGTGTAGGAAAGTGGCTCATAGACACTGTTCCATATGCTATTATGATAAAGGAGAAAAACATATTCCTTCACTCCTAGTTCTCTGTATCATTGCATTCAGATAGGTTTTAAAAGAAAAAGTTCTTTATTTGAAGAAAATGTTTCCTAAACTGTGTTTCACTGGAAGTTCTTCACAAAGATGTTCCTGAATATAGTGGGTAAAACGTTTCCTGATCAAGTGTGGGTTAACCTGCCGTGCCATTAACATGTTTAAGGCTTAGTATAATGCAGCAGGTAGAGAAAATTAAATGTTTAATTCCACTTAATTTAAATTTCCCCAACTTACTTAAGTACAGAACTCCTTCAGCTTCACACATTTATTTCCTGTTTCAATCTTTAGTAAAATATCACTTTGAGAAATATTGGACATCAATTCAGGAGTTCTGGTCCTCCTTAATTTATTTGCCTAAAAGTCTATCTTGCTTAATAAATACATATTCACTTAATGGAATGTACAGTTTAACCAAAAGAAAGAAAGAGAAACAGAGAGCAAGAAAGAGAGAGGGAGAGATCTATCTCCAATAATTCTCATTGCCTCTTCTGGGTCTGACCACATTATAACTTAATACTCCTTTAGAAAAATAGAAAATTGGCACCTGTCTTAGTTCAGGTTCTATAGCAAATAGCACAGACTAGGTGACTTCAACAACAAATATTTATTTCTCATAGTTCTAGAGTCTGGGAAGTCCAAGATCAAGGCTCCAGCAGATTTAGTGTCTGCCTACAGAGCAACACCTTCCTGCTATATTCTCATATGGCAGAGAAGGAGATGAGGATAGAGAGACAGAAGGACATACTTCTCTCCCCTGCCTCCTCTCATAAGGCCACTCTTTACACCTTGAACTCCACTCTTTGAACCTAATTACCTTCTGAATGCATCACTCCTAAAAGCATCACATTATGATTTTAACATATGAATGGGAGGGATGTGGCCCAGTCAGTACAGAGCAATCAATACCTAAAATATCAAACTTCAACAAATTCACACCTCAGTTCTCAGACTTAACCACCCCACCTAGAACCATAGAATTGATTTCTTCATTAGATTTACACAAATTCAAACTTTGAGCTAATTCATGGTGCTAATATTTTTGTACACATTATTATCACTTATTCTGTCAGATTTCAAATCAAAGTCAGAACTATAAAAGCATAATATGTGGGGGTGCCTGGGTGGCTCAGTGGGTTAAGCCTCTGCTTTCAGCTCAGGTTATGATCTCAGGGTCCTGGGTTCGAGCCAACATCCAACATCCGGCTCTCTGCTCAGCAGGGAGCCTGTTTCCCTCTCTCTCTCTGCCTTCTGCTCTGCCTACTTGTGATCTCTCTCTCTCTGTCTGTCAAATAAATAAAATCTTTAAAAAAAAAAGCATAAAATGTGGGCATTAAAAGAATCTTAAAAATTACCAACAATCATTTTTTACTAGATGAGTAAACTGAGATAATTAAAGTTTGGAACGACTCACAGATTGTTATCATTATTGTTTGTTGTACTGTTCTTGTCATTGTCTTTGTGGTGGTGGTTTTCACAGTTTCAGGCAATATGAATTCATTTTTAAAGAACACTCTTTAAAGTGTATTGGAAATCTGACTGAAAGGTCCCCCAATAATGGGTCCATGATCAAGGGAGCGAGACTGATACAAAGTGAAGATCAAGCAAAGCTTTATTTAGCGCCAAGCATGGAGAATCAAACCGACCCGATGGGCCATCTGTTACAAAGAGGCGACCCCTCCCTGCCTTACAGACTAACTTTTATAGAGCAAAGGCCATGTGGTTGAGCCTGGCTACAAGCAAGTGGCCAATGAGATTGTAACACACAGAGAAAGCTGCACAGTCATGCTAGGTCACACATGGGTGGCCAATTAAATTACAATTCACCCCACAGTAGCTATTTGAACCAGCCTATCACCTTGGTCAGAATTGGCGCCCAAAAGGCAGGGCCCACACTCCTTGGTAGCTAGGGAGACAGTATGCACGCTTTACTGATTAGATGTCTCCATCTGGCCCGACTCATCCCTGCATCCGGGCTCTGTTCTCTCTACCTGACCTGACCCACCCTTGTATTTGGGCTCTGTTATCTGGGACTGGTCGACCATATTTTACTGGTTTCCTGGACTTGCTTTTAAGTAGGTTCCCCTGGGATGGGGGGGCAGGGGCAGAGCCAGTTTAAGTTTTACTGGGTAAACAACAAAATCACTGTTACACCGGATGGAATCACTCTGGCTAAACAGGCCCCTACACTGACCATACTGCACTACTACAAAGAACCCCAACTATAAAATCCTATGGTTCATCATTATTTTTTACACAACTTGTCCTAAAGTTTCCATCTGAGGGAGTGGAGTGCATAAAAGAATATTTAATTCAATATTTTACTGATTGAGTATATGATATTGTATCTTCATACTCATTTCTACTTTCAAAGAACAACACAATAAACATGTAGATGTCAGGAATGAACTTCAGTGCACTAAAAAATAATGCTACTATGAAAACCACGGATGGCTGGCTAGCTAGAAAGCACTATCAAATAGCTAATGACATGATAGCTGTCTTTCACCTTCTGGATTAATGACATACTAATAGCACTTTTTGGAACCATATTAATTTTCCTAATATTATTGCTGAAATTATATATGCTATTTTTTATCATAACAACCTCAATCTGTATATTTTAAGAATATAAAGAACTCCAAATTTATAAGATGATATAAATACCAAATACCATCATTTCTATTAATCACCTTCAAAAATCTCATTATTCAGGGCGCCTGGGTGGCTCAGTGGGTTAAGCCACTGCCTTCGGCTCAGGTCATGATCTCACGGTCCTGGGATTGAGTCCCGCATCGGGCTCTTTGCTCGGCGGGGAGCCTGCTTCCCTCTCTCCCTCTCCGCCTGCCTCTTTGTCTACTTGTGATCTCTCTCTGTCAAATAAATAAATAAAATCTTAAAAAAAAAATCTCATTATTCAGTCTGGCATCAAAAGAAAGCAAACAGTAAACCGGAGAATCTTGCTTAATGGAATGACTTCATGTCTCAGGATTATAATTATTGTTATGCCTTTAATTGTGCAGAGTAGAAGGATTTGTGACATAAACTGAGTAATCCTGCATTACTTGAATAATTTATAATCTCAGCAGAGCTTTGATTCACTGGATTCCAAAACACTTGCATGTTAAAATCTACTGAAAGTCCAGGCATGCCCAAATATGCAAACCTCTGTTTAAAATGAACTTCTCCAGGGCGCCTGGGTGGTTCAGAGGGTTAAGCCTCTGCCTTCAGCTCAGGTCATGATTTCAGGGTCCTGGGATCGAGCCCCACATGAGGCTCTCTGCTCAGCAGGGAGCCTGCTTCCTCCTCTCTCTCTGCCTGCCTCTCTGCCTGCTTGTGATCTCTGTCTGACAAATAAATAAATAAAAATCTTAACAATAAATAAATAAAAATAAAATGAACTTCTCCAACATCCTTGGCATCTATTCTGTCCTGATGTATATAATATAGAATGGAATAAACAAAGGATTAAGTTAGACATTCATGGAGCAAAGGAGCATTATTTCCATTATCTGTGTTCCAGAGCAACTACTAAGAAATAAAGCTGAATTAGAATGTATTTTCTGAATAAATTCAGATCCACAACCTATGGCACTACACAGTCATACTAGCATTCTGGATATGTTAAAATAATATAAGGAAATCCCACATAAAGGAACAATATTAATCGATAGTAAATACTGGCTTCCTCTTTCGTTTTTATATTTTTATATCTTCAACTTGCTCATCAGGAAGAGACTTGGCTTTAGATGCAGCACAGGGACTTTCAGAACCAGGTCAGCAATCACAAGGGTGATTTTCTTGGGCTCTAAGGAAACAATGAGCTAATAACATGCTATTTGTTTTATGCCTACTCATAATAACTAGATGTAGACAGAAATATCCAGCCAAAGTAGCCTGGAAGCTACAGAGATATTTGTGTTACAGAAAAGAAGGATGCCTATAGCATAGACAATATAGTCAATAAATCTGTAATACGCTTATTGTGGTGAGCATTTCAAAATGCATATAATTGTTCAATCACTATGTTGTGCAGATGAAACTAATCTAATACTATATGTCAACTATAGCTCAATTAAAAATTAAAATATAAAGAATGATGAGAACCAAAAGATACGTAATCCGTCACTGCAAGGAAGCTCAAAATACAAGGATGGTGGGAAAAATAACACGAAAATTTTAAATAAATCAAATAGACCCCTCCAATAAAATTACTGAATGTTGGATAAAATCCATATGTATTGTAGAAATTGTACTCCTGCTCTAGAGTAAAAATACATATATCTCTTTTCAGAGTTTTAAATTTTCAGAGAGTTAAACTTTCATAGATTTGTTTGAGGCCACTGTCTTAATCTGTTCAAACTGTTATTTCAAAATAGCCACAGAGCCGGTATGTTATAAACAGGAGAAATTCATTTCTCACAGTTCTGGGTGGCAGAATAATCAGATGAGGAACCTCTTCCAGGTCTCAGACTTCTCACTGTGTCCTCACATAACAGAAGGGGGCTAGCTAGCTCTCTGGCATATCTTTTATTAGGGCATGAATCTCATTCATGCGGGCTCCATTCTTATGACCTAAGCACATCCTAAAGGTCTTACTTCCTCATACCATCACATGGGGCTCTGTGATGTCAACACGAATTTTGATGAGGACACAAACATTCAGATCATAGCACCCACCAGTCTACAAAATGATCATTCTGCTTTTGATAAATGGTTTTCTCCTTTCACTGTGAATCTTCACTTCTTGCTACAATTAGAGCACATTCCTGTTTTGTTTTTGGGAAAGTGAATTGTTCATCATGGGAAAAGAAAATATTTTAGAAAGCCCTCTATGTGTACCACGCAAATGGCCAGGTGACTTCTGGTAAAACCTCTTAAGTCTTCATTAATAAAGAATCTTGATGCTTTATTTAACAAGCAAACACATTTTTCCATCTTCACATTTTAAGTAAATATACTTAGTAAGATAATGATCAAGACATAATGACATTATAAGTGCATCAGTTACTAAGTATCTCTGGGGAAAATAAAAATAAAAACAAAAACCAAGAATAGAAACCAAGATAACCACACACACTGATAAAGGCCAGGCAATGTGCTAACCATTACAGTGTTTCCTCATCCTAATCCTTATAAGAATATTGTTCAGTAGGCATTCTTATACATAATCTATAGATGAGGAAAGAGAGACACAGAGATTAACCAATTTGCTACACATTAGTAGTAAGGGGTGAAGCCAGATTTATCATCTAGATGAACTGTTTTCAAAGTCTCCATGTCAACCACACTGCTTCTAAGGAGGTCAGTATTTAAATAAATTAGTAATTTGGACTGAGCCCAATAGAGAAGGGACCCCAGAGTTGTGAGTATATTTGCACAGGTTGTATATTTCACAATTCTAGGTGATGTCACGCAAACTTGTCTGTTTGCATAGGAGAGGAACTGAGTCCTCTTTATCAATGTAATCTCAGTGCTTGGCTTATATTAGTCTATTGGTAAAAATAAATTACATAATTAAATAATCCTGGCTCAGGGCTGCATGACATAGAATGAATTAGAACCCTTTGATGTTGCTTTCCATTATTCTATTTTTAGCCAAAAATGTGCAGTCTTTTGGTTCCAAACAATCACCACTTCCTAGAGATTCAGATGCCTAGTTATTTATCAACCAGTAAGAGATACAGTGAATATAAATTTACATCAAAGGCATCAGGGGACATGCTAGAGGTGAAGACAAAAAGGTCTTTACACTGGAGAAACTTACGGTAGTCACACAAACAATAGGTAAATCTAAAATATCCAAATTTTAGTGTGTTCAATACACAATAAGTGCTCTATTGATTCAGCCTAGGAAGTGGTCACCCTGCTGGGGGGTAATGAAAGGTTTCATGTATTGTGTCTTCAGCTGGGTCT
This sequence comes from Lutra lutra, assembly GCF_902655055.1. Lineage (NCBI taxonomy): Eukaryota > Metazoa > Chordata > Mammalia > Carnivora > Mustelidae > Lutra > Lutra lutra. Next base: position 195,397,884 of record NC_062279.1, read on the forward strand.
TGAAGAATGTGACTAGCGGTAAGATGGGTTATATGGAGAGTGGGAGGGGAAGCAGTTCAAGCAATTTGTACAAAACGCTAGAGGTAGAAATTTATATGAATCCTTTGTGGAGTTAAAAAGAGAGAATTTAGTTCATTTGGAGGAGGGTGTAGCGGGGTATAAACACAAAGACCACAGTGGCTAGGCTCCGGAGCACAGAGATTCCAGGCTGAGAGATCTGGACCATCCCTTCCTGCATTAGTGCAAGCAATGAATAGCATAAAAGGAAAAAGAGAGAGAGAGGGAGGGAGAGAAACAGAGGGAGAGAAGAATAAGGCAATGAATAGCAAAAGCCTCAAAAACTTCAAACACAAGAGGAGTCTTGAGCATTCTCTCTCCCCCTGCTGCCTTTAATGGAAATAATCAACAGGAATGCTGGATGATTACCGTATATTTTTTCTCTGTGGGAGAGGGAGATTATGTACTCAGAACCATAAAGCATTTTGGTTGCAAAATTAATTCAAATTGACTTGCACGGGAGCACTGTCACATGAATTGAAAACAGCTGAAGAATGGTGAGAGGAGGAAAAAAAAGATTATGATAAACAGCAATCAAACTACTCAGAAAAATACCTAGTGTTTGGACCCCAGGGACCTCTTCAAGGCCTAGTTTTATTTAACATCTTCATTAATGAGTGGGAAGATGGGAACAAAAAAAAATCATCATATTCACATATGGAAACTGGTACAAATAGCAATGAGAACAGAACATTTTTTTCAGAAGGAAAAGGATTTTAGGCCCAGATTTTACATGGACCACAACATTTGGTAAAGAAAATCTGGACAGAAACCTAGAAATCCTCATATACCTAATGAGGAAAAGGGAACCATGCGGACCCTGTAGGAAACAGGTGGAAACGATATTTGGAAATGATCCAAGTATGTGCACAGGTGTCTCACATCACAGGCAAGGTGACAGGAACTTGTACATGACTCTTTAGAAATGATCTGAAACTCTTCACATTTAGGCTCCCTGCTTGTTATACAGACCAATGGAAAAATCCATCAAAAAAAGGAATGAATGGGAAGAATTAAGTATTTCAGTAGAACACTAGACAAGGTGTTGAGAATGGATAACATGGCTGTACACACTGCAATCTGGAGGAAAAAAGAGACAGAGGTTGAGATGGAGGGAAGAAAAATTTCATAGCACGAATTTGTAAACAGGGAGGAAAATAATTAGTTGTGGAGCCATACTTTCCTGCAGAAGTAGGACTTAAACTATGGTCTGAAGGATGAAGCCTTCAGGTAGGTGATTACAGGCAGGTGAAGGAGGAAGGATTAACAAAAGGATTTCATGAATAAGGTCATTCTCCAGTGTATATTTGTGAGTGTCCCTTACAATGTGGGAATGTGTTTTGAGAGCTTCTAAAGAAGAAAATATTTACAATATTTTACAGTGACTTTGAACAAATAAAGTGATACCTGATAAATAATACAAACATATCTCAACCCCACTTTGTAAGAACATACTGTGACTATTGCTAGTTCATGCAATATAATTGCATATATCAAAGACTAAAAATACAACATCTGTCTTGTATGCCAAGGCAGAGCTGGACATTTTAAAGAACTTTCTTCATAATTGCTAAGTTTGCACGTGGGAAATCTAAATGCAAAATTGTGCTTCTTCTAAACTTCAGTGTATGCTTAATGACGATCTTGAATTCCTTAAATTATTTATCTTAATTACCTTACGGGTTGGGTGTTCTTTTTGTTTTTGTAAAAAATAATGAATACAAAGCTACTTTGGAACAGGATTGTGCTTCATTATACTGGCATTTGCATTATATAGTATAATATCCATTCCCTTTAGAATTATTTTCTATCACTGTCCAAATAAAGTGCTTTTCTATATCCACTAATGTGTTCTTTTTTACCCACTTTAGCATTACGTTAATCTTTATTAGCCTCTCCATGCTCAGTGTGGGCCTCAATGCTTGTCATTATCTTTCCTCTCCTTCAGCGGAAAGCAAAGCCAAAATAAGATTCTGGCAAAACTTACCTTGATTATAACCAAGATGTAAGAGATTACCAGTGTTTAAATATTTCCCATCCTTTGCTTTTAATTTTGGGGAAAGTGAATCACACACAACCCCCCACCCCCAACACACACACACACACACACTTTTGGTAAATCTGTGTATCAGAATAGAAAATCCAGTGTAAGTTCTTCCAGGTTCGAGTGAATCCACGTAACACACTAACGATGTATTCACAGTCCATTTTAAGTAATCTAGACCTGAGTTGTTTTCAACTTCAAAAGTAAGTACACAGGTTCTCTAGCTCAAAGAAATCAGAAAGTAGAACAAAGTGACACTAAGACAAGAAAAGCCACAAACTCCTGCTGTGAAGGGTCTTGAATGGAAGATTATTGCTTGTTATTTCTCCCCCCGGGCAGAGATCGGGTTACTCTTGTCTCTATTTTATTACAAATATGATTTAAGTCAATATTCTGAAATCCTTCTCAATTGAATAAATTATTGCACATGATGCTAATAGCCCCTATGATCTGCATAGGAAAAGATTTCACAATAAAGCTTACTTTATTTGACTGAAAGAAAAGACAGCGAACCTAAAAGAAGAGCTTGCGGGACAATTCAGAAGTGAGACCCAGGGGACTGTGTGGCTTGCCCATTGTGTGCTCCAGGAAGTACAGAGAACTCAGTGGGGAAATGGCAGGTTCCACCAAAGCAAGGGAGGCAGGTGTATCTTGTGATCTTTTGCAAGAACAACACATGGGAAAAAAAAAAAAAGAGCAATAGTGGAATTTCTGAGACATAACAGCACAATCTACTCTAAACAAACATCATGACCATTAATTTGATTCTCCCAAGAATAAGCCTTGAAACAAGTTGTTAAAATTTCTAAGAAAACAATGTTATTTACAGCTATGCTTAGAGTATATAGATTAATCAATATTAAATGCTCCAGAAGATGACTAAAATAAATTCAATGTAATTTAAAGGAAGCAAAATACATCTTCAGGTTGCGTACAGATAGGCTGATAAAGCAATGGATACAAGTTTGAATATTTAAGGGAAGGAAAAAAAACGGAGAGAGAAGAAAGCCATAAGTGAGGAAATACTTATTTTATTTTATTTTTTTATTCTTTAGATTTGGTCATTTATATTAGAAAGAGAGGGAGGGGCGGGAGAGAGGGAGGGAGAGAATCTCAAGCAGACTCCCTGCTGAGCCTGGAGCCTGGCACAGGGCTTGATCCCAGAACCCTGAGATCATGTGATCAGGAGATCATGCTCTGAGCTGAAACCAAGAGTCAGATGATTAACTGAGCCACCCAAGTGCCCCTAGAAGATAGTTATCTGAGAAGAGTCTATAGGTTCTGCTGTTATTCAGCCAAATGATTCAATCAGAAAATTAGGATAAATGTATTGCCATGAAGTTTGTTCATCTTAATCTAAATATTTTCATTATTTTAATTGAAATGTGATTTATACAACATAGCTATTACCTTTAAAGAAAAATACATTCTTGAAAGTTTTGCTATTCTTTTCCTAAAGTCTAGATGTGGAATTTGCTACGATACATGCCGTTTAATGGGAAAGTGAAGATAATAAAGTCTATTCATTTAAAAAAATTAAAATAGTTATAAAATTACAAGTATTTTATTTTATTCTTAAGATTTAATCTACTTGCCAGAGAGAGAAAGTGAGAGCACAGTAGTGGGAGCGGGAGGGAGAGGGAGAGGCAGGCTCCCCACTGAGTAAGGAGACCGATGCTCAGCTCCAATCCAGGACCCCAGGATCGTGATCTGAGCAGAAGGAAGACACTTAACCCACTCAGCCACCCAGGCATCCCAATTTACAAGAATTTAAAAGTAAAATCTTATGAAAACACCAAAGAAAAACTGCAGGGATAAGAGTCCATCATGAAATCAACAAACTCAGAGTCTCTTTATTATCCCTCAGCCTCATTCTTAAGAATCATTATTGCTGTTGGGGCACCAGGGTGGCTTAGTGGGTTAAGCCTCTGACTTCGGCTCAGGTTATGATCTCAGGGTTCTGGGATCGAGCCCCATATTGGGTTCTCTGCTCAGCAGGGAGCCTGCTTCCTCCTCCTCTCTCTCTGCCTGCCTCTCTACCTACTTGTGATCTCTGTCTGTCAAATAAATAAATAAAATAAAATAAAAATAATAAAAAAAGAATCATTATTGCTGTTAAATTATGTCTTCCTAATAGGTTGAAACCAAAAAAGTTTGAGAACCTCAATATAGAATATTAATGATAGGTGCTCTGGAGGAAAAAAGAAATTACTCAAATAAGCAGTAAAATTTAGAATTGAAGGTGACCATGCATATTTTACATCAATTAGCCAGAAGTCAATCTGTGTTTTGCTTGTATTTTGTTGTTGTTGTTGTTTCTGTTCTCAATTAAAAGCCAGTTTGGGGGGGGAAATGAGTTTACAACCCTTCTCCTTAAATTTACTCAACATGAGATTGGAGTATGGAGTCTCATGTCTGGGCGTTGAAATATGAAAATTCTTGAAGTCTACTGACTTCATTCAATAGTCAAATGCCAAACATATAGGTGATTGGTTATCACTTTTAATTACCAAAATGTTGCTTTCTGGGTATATCTGGAAACAGCAATAGGGAAGCAGCTTTTAAATCAAGCAATATCCTCTCTATTTCTTTGATAGTTTAGGGATTAGGTGGTGCACTAAAATACATTATCTTATCCTAAAAACAACACTGTGAGACAAATGACATAATAGTCACACAACCTCACCTGGCAGATAGGAAAGCCAAAATTCAGAGAGGTCCCCAAAACAAGAGGAATTATAGATACAGCTGGGAGTCAAGTTAATTCATTCTTTTAATGATCTACTATATAATTATATGTGTGTGTATTATATACACACAATATAACAAACACAACATACTTTTTTTTTAATTTTATTTTTTTATAAACATATATTTTTATCCCCAGGGGTACAGGTCTGTGAATCGCCAGGTTTACACACTTCACAGCACTCACCATAGCACATACCCTCCCCAATATCCATAACCCCACCCCCCCTCTCCCAAACCCTCTCCCCCCATCAACCCTCAGTTTGTTTTGTGAGATTAAGAGTCACTTATGCTTTGTCTCCCTCCCAATCCCATCTTGTTTCATTTACTCTTCTCCTACCCCCTTAACCCCCCATGTTGCATCTCCTCTCCCTCATATCAGGGAGATCATATGATAGTTGTCTTTCTCCGATTGACTTATTTCGCTAAGCATGATACCCTCTAGTTCCATCCACGTCGTCGCAAATGGCAAGATTTCATTTCTTTTGATGGCTGCATAGTATTCCATTGTGGATATATACCACATCTTCTTTATCCATTCGTCTGTTGATGGACATCTAGGTTCTTTCCATAGTTTGGCTATTGTAGACATTGCTGCTATAAACATTCAGGTGCACGTGCCCCTTCGGATCACTACGTTTGTATCTTTAGGGTAAATACCCAGCAGTGCAATTGCTGGGTCATAGGGTAGTTCTATTTTCAACATTTTGAGGAACCTCCATGCTGTTTTCCAGAGTGGTTGCACCAGCTTGCATTCCCACCAACAGTGTAGGAGGGTTCCCGTTTCTCTGCATCCTCGCCAGCATCTGTCATTTCCTGACTTGTTCATTTTAGCCATTCTGACTGGTGTGAGGTGATATCTCATGGTGGTTTTGATTTGTATTTCCCTGATGCCGAGTGATATGGAGCACTTTTTCATGTGTCTGTTGGCCATCTGGATGTCTTCTTTGCAGAAATGTCTGTTCGTGTCCTCTGCCCATTTCTTGATTGGATTCTTTGTTCTTTGGGTGTTGAGTTTGCTAAGTTCTTTATAGATTTTGGACACTAGCCCTTTATCTGATATGTCATTTGCAAATATCTTCTCCCATTCTGTCAGTTGTCTTTTGGTTTTGTTCACTGTTTCCTTTGCTGTGCAAAAGCTTTTGATCTTGATAAAATCCCAAAAGTTCATTTTTGCCCTTGCTTCCCTTGCCTTTGGTGATGTTCCTAGGAAGATGTTGCTGCGGCTGAGGTCGAAGAGGTTGCTGCCTGTGTTCTCCTCGAGGATTTTGATGGATTCCTTTCTCACATTGAGATCCTTCATCCATTTTGAGTCTATTTTCGTGTGTGGTGTAAGGAAATGATCCAATTTCATTTTTCTGGATGTGGCTGTCCAATTTTCCCAACACCATTTATTGAAGAGGCTGTCTTTTTTCCATTGGACATTCTTTCCTGCTTTGTCGAAGATTAGTTGACCATAGACTTGAGGGTCTATTTCTGAGCTCTCTATTCTGTTCCATTGATCTATGTGTCTGTTTTTGTGCCAGTACCATGCTGTCTTGATGATGACAGCTTTGTAATAGAGCTTGAAGTCCGGAATTGTGATGCCACCAACTTTGGCTTTCTTTTTCAATATTCCTTTGGCTATTCGAGGTCTTTTCTGGTTCCATATAAATTTTAGGATTATTTGTTCCGTTTCTTTGAAAAAAATGGATGGTACTTTGATAGGAATTGCATTAAATGTGTAGATTGCTTTAGGTAGCATAGACATTTTCACAATATTTATTCTTCCAATCCAGGAGCATGGAACATTTTTCCATTTCTTTGTGTCTTCCTCAATTTCTTTCATGAGTACTTTATAGTTTTCTGTGTATAGATTCTTAGTCTCTTTGGTTAGGTTTATTCCTAGGTATCTTATAGTTTTGGGTGCAATTGTAAATGGGATGGACTCCTTAATTTTTCTTTCTTCTGTCTTGTGTTGGTGTAGAGAAATGCAACTGATTTCTGTGCTATGATTTTATATCCTGACACTTTACTGAATTCCTGTACAAGCTCTAGCAGTTTTGGAGTGGAGTCTTTTGGGTTTTCCACATATAGTATCATATCATCTGCAAAGAGTGATAGTTTGACTTCTTCTTTGCCGATTCGGATGCCTTTAATTTCCTTTTGTTGTCTGATTGCTGAGGCTAGGACTTCTAGTACTATGTTGAATAGCAGTGGTGATAACGGACATCCCTGCCGTGTTCCTGACCTTAGCGGAAAAGCTTTCAGTTTTTCTCCATTGAGAATGATATTTGCGGTGGGTTTTTCAAGATGGCTTTGATAATATTGAGGTATGTGCCCTCTATCCCTACACTTTGAAGAGTTTTGATCAGGAAGGGATGCTGTACTTTGTCAAATGCTTTTTCAGCATCTATGGAGAGTATCATATGACTCTTGTTCTTTCTTTTATTAATGTGTTGTATCACATTGATTGATTTGCGGATGTTGAACCAACCTTGCAGCCCTGGAATAAATCCCACTTGGTCGTGGTGAATAATCCTTTTAATGTACTGTTGAATCCTATTGGCTAGTATTTTGGCGAGAATTTTTGCATCTGTGTTCATCAAGGATATTGGTCTTTAGTTCTCTTTTTTTTGATGGGATCCTTGTCTGGTTTTGGGATCAAGGTAATGCTGGCCTCATAAAATGAGTTTGGAAGTTTTCCTTCTATTTCTATTTTTTGGAACAGTTTCAGGAGAATAGGAATTAGTTCTTCTTTAAATGTTTGGTAGAATTCCCCCGGGAAGCCATCTGGCCTTGGGCTTTTGTTTGTTTGGAGATTTTTGATGACTGTTTCAATCTCCTTACTGGTTATGGGTCTGTTCAGGCTTTCCATTTCTTCCTGGTTCAGTTGTGGTAGTTTATATGTCTCTAGGAATGCATCCATTTCTTCCAGATTGTCAAATTTGTTGGCGTAGAGTTGCTCATAGTATGTTCTTATAATTGTATTTCTTTGGTGTTCGTTGTGATCTCTCCTCTTTCATTCATGATTTTATTTATTTGGGTCCTTTCTCTTTTCTTTTTGATAAGTCTGGCCAGGGGTTTATCAATCTTATTAATTCTTTCAAAGAACCAGCTCCTAGTTTCGTTGATTTGTTCTATTGTTTTTTTGGTTTCTATTTCATTGATTTCTGCTCTGATCTTTATGATTTCTCTTCTCCTGCTGGGTTTAGGGTTTCTTTCTTGTTCTTTCTTCAGCTCCTTTAGGTGTAGGCTTAGGTTGTGTACCTGAGACCTTTCTTGTTTCTTGAGAAAGGCTTGTACCGCTCTATATTTTCCTCTCAGGACTGCCTTTGTTGTGTCCCACAGATTCTGAACCGTTGTGTTTTCATTATCATTTGTTTCCATAAATTTTTTCAATTCTTCTTTAATTTCCTGGTTGACCCATTCATTCTTTAGAAGGATGCTGTTTAGTCTCCATGTATTTGGGTTCTTTCCAAATTTCCTCTTGTTATTGAGTTCTAGCTTTAGAGCATTGTGGTCTGAAAATATGCAGGGAATGATCCCAATCTTTTGATACCGGTTGAGACTTGATTTAGGACCAAGACTGTGATCTATTCTGGAGAATGTTCCATGTGCACTAGAGAAGAATGTGTATTCTGTTTCTTTGGGATGAAATGTTCTGAATATATCTGTGATGTCCATCTGGTCCAGTGTGTCATTTAAGGCCTTTATTTCCTTGTTGATCTTTTGCTTGGATGATCTGTCATTTCGGTGAGGGGAGTGTTAAAATCCCCTACTATTATTGCATTATTGTTGATGTGTTTCTTTGATTTTGTTATTAATTGGTTTATATAGTTGGCTGCTCCCACGTTAGGGGCATAGATATTTAAAATTGTTAGATCTTCCTGTTGGACAGTTCCTTTGAGTATGATATAGTGTCCTTCCTCATCTCTTATTATAGTCTTTGGCTTAAAATCTAATTGATCTGATATAAGGATTGCCACTCCTGCTTTCTTCTGATGTCCATTAGCATGGTAAATTCTTTTCCACCCCCTCACTTTAAACCTGGAGGTGTCTTCAGGTTTAAGATGTGTTTCTTGTAGGCATCATATAGATGGGTTTTGTTTTTTTATCCATTCTGATACCCTGTGTCTTTTGATTGGGGCATTTAGCCCATTAACATTCAGGGTAAGTATTGAGAGATATGAATTTAGTGCCATTGTATTGCCTGTAAGGTGACTGTTATTGTATATTGTCCCTGTTTCTTTCTGATCTACTACTTTTAGGGTCTCTCTTTGCTTAGAGGACCCCTTTCAATATTTCCTGTAGAGCTGGTTTGGTATTTGCAAATTCTTTCAGTTTTTGTTTGTCCTGGAAGCTTTTAATCTCTCCTTCTATTTTCAATGATAGCCTAGCTGGATATAGTATTCTTGGCTGCATGTTTTTCTCATTTAGTACTCTGAATATATCATGCCAGCTCTTTCTGGCCTGCCAGGTCTCTGTGGATAAGTCTGCTGCCAATCTAATATTTTTACCATTGTACGTTACAGACTTCTTTTCCCGGGCTGCTTTCAGGATCTTCTCTTTGTCACTAAGACTTGTCAATTTTACTATTAGGTGACGGGGTGTGGACCTATTCTTATTGATTTTGAGGGGGGTTCTCTGAACCTCCTGGATTTTGATGCTTGTTCCCTTTGCCATATTGGGGAAATTCTCTCCAATAATTCTCTCCAACATACCTTCTGCTCCCCTCTCTGTTTCCTCTTCTTCTGGAATCCCAATTATTCTAATGTTGTTTCGTCTTATGGTGTCACTTATCTCTCGAATTCTCCCCTCGTGGCCAGTAGCTGTTTGTCCCTCTTTTGCTCAGCTTCTTTATTCTCTGTCATTTGGTCTTCTATATCGCTAATTCTTTCTTCTGCCTCATTTATCCTAGCAGTGAGAGCCTCCATTTTTTATTGCACCTCATTAATAGCTTTTTTGATTTCAACTTGGTTAGATTTTAGTTCTTTTATTTCTCCAGAAAGGGCTTTTATATCTCCCGAGAGGGTTGCTTTAATACCTTCCATGCTTTTTTCAAGCCTGGATAGAACCTTGAGAATCATCATTCTGAACTCTATATCTGACATATTACCAATGTCTGTATTGATTAGGTCCCTAGCCTTTGGTACTGCTTCTTGTTCTTTTTTTTGTTGTGAATTTTTCTGCCTTGTCATTTTGTCCAGATACGAGTATATGAAGGAGCAAGTAAAATACTAAAAGGGTGGCAACAACCCCAGGAAAATATGCTTTAGTCAAATCAGAGAAGATCCCAAATCGTGAGCGGGGAGAAAGGGTATAAAAAGGGGTTCAGAAAGAAAAAAAAAAAAGAAACTATTAAAAAAAGAAAGCCAATAAAAATATAAAAAGGAAAATATATATATATATATTTTAGATAAACTATTTAAAAAACGTTAAAAAAGAAAATGGTAAAAGTTAAAAAAATTTAGCAGTAGAAGAGAAAAAAAAATTGAAAAAGAAAAAAAATTAAAATAACTGCAAGGCTAAAGAATCATGGGGAGAAAGCCATGAGTTCCATGCTTTGCTTTCTTCTCCTCTGGAATTCCGCCACTCTCCTTGGTATTGAAACTGCACTCCTTGGTAGGTGAACTTGGTCCTGGCTGGGTTTCTCGTTGATCTTCTGGGGGAGGGGCCTGTTGTAGTGATTCTCAAGCGTCTTTGCCCTAGGCGGAGTTGCACCGCCCTTACCCGGGGCTGGGCTGAGTAATCCGCTCGGGTTTGCTGGGTTTGCTTTCAGGAGCTTTTGTTCCCTGAGCACTTTCCGTAGAGTCCGGAGGACGGGAGTGAAGATGGCGGCCTCCCGGTGTCCGGCCCAGAGGAGCCGAGAGCCCGGGGCCCCACTCCTCAGTGCGCCCTCAGAGAACAGCGCCCAATGACTCCCATCACCCTGGCCTCCGGCCGCGCTCCGAGCTGACCGAGCCTGCGACCGGTTCAAGGTAACCCCGAGCTTAGAGCTCACTCCTCGGCTCTGTCTCTGTAGCCGGCTTCCCCGTTCTAATACCTGTGAGCTCTGCGACACTCAGACACCCCCGATCCTTCTGTGACCCTGCGGGACCTGAGGCCGCGCTGACCCCGCCTGGGCTTCACCCCAGTTAAGCCTCTGGAGCGATGTCCCTCAGCGAAACAGACTTTTTTAAAAGTCCTGATTTTGTGCTCCGTTGCTCCGCCACTCGCCGGGAGCCGGCCCCTCCCCCCGTGGTCTATCTTCCCGTCGCTTTGGATTCACTTCTCCGCCAGTCCTACCTTGCAGAGAGTGGTTGATTTTCTGTTTCTAGAATTGCTGTTCTTCTTCTCTTCAATCTCCCGTTGGATTTGTAGGTGTTTGCAATCTTTAGATAAGCTATTTATCTGATCTCCCGCTACCCGAAGTAGTCTCAGCCTGCTACTTCTCCGCCATCTTGACTCCTCCTCCAACACAACATACTTTTGAGCACCTATGTGCTATATGTACATTTTTTTCAAATACTTATGATCTGGCACTGAATAGAATGAAACCCACTCTGGCTCATTTAAAACTTTTTTCAGGTGAATTTCCTTTTCAGCATCAATTCCTCTTTTTTATAAACTAGGAATCTGGGCACCATCCAGAACCCAGTCATGTTCTGGAGACCTAACTGTTTGGAGGACTTCGCCTCTGGTTTAAAATAATCAGTCTCCTGGAAGAGCGGGGCTTGAAATAGAATGTCTTTTACAGCTGCCTAACCTTGGGCAATTCACTTACCCTTACTGAGCCTCCTTTTCCTCATCTATAAGAATAATACTAAGTATCTTTTTTTGCATTGTCATTGTTAGTGTTAAGTGAATTTATGTACTTGAAGTATTTTTCACAGGAAGACAATTAGAAACAGTGATATGATACCAGATGTGCCAAATACAATACATGTGGTCTTCCCAGTGTGGCACAAATTACCAGAGAGACCTTGAGCGAATACTGTCACCTCTCTGCCACTTTTACACATCTATAGAAAGAAAAGATAGGATAGAAAACATTTCATCTACCACATTGTTCTAACATACTTTGATTACTCATTCTAAAAATAATAATGCTGCCTCAGCTGTTTTCTTCTGTGCCATACTCACTGTGCCTAGAAAACTCACTGACACATACTAAGCTCCCAGTCCTGTTGAATGAATGCATGCAGGAAATTTGCATAAATAGCAAACCTTGCTGTAACATAGTACTTCTAGATATGTCCAGATTAAAAAAAGGGAAGGAGAGTTTAAGTTACTAGCACGAAGTATGTGTGCGTGACGTGCATACACATACACGTACAGTCTCTCTCACATACTGTGGCTAAAGAGAGCATGCTGAAGCCCAGATTTGAATGATGTTTCCTGATGAAGGGGAAGTACTCAAAGAAAATCTATCTAGAAGAAACTATCCCAGCATGTAACAATCAGAGATTTCTTTTTTTTTAAAGACCCTCTTGAAACAAAAGAAAATCCTGATGACTGTAGTTCTTAAAGATATTATTTATTTATTATTTGATAGAGAGAGAGAAACACATGTGCAGGCACACAAGTGGGGGGGGGAGGGGTGGAAGGACAAACAGACTCTACTCTCTGAGCGCTGAGCCCCACTCTGCTAGATCTCTGGACCCTGGCGTCAGCACCTGAGCTGAAATCAAGAGTCGGTCACGTAACCCCTGAGCTACCCAGGTGCTCCAATGATTGTATAGTATTAAATGACTCTAAAATACTGCTAACATTACAGACTAGCAACTTAAATAATTTGCTGACTCTCACAAAATAGCAACCTTTATTCAGCTTTGGGCTGTTGGGCTGCTAATTCCAGTTCTGAAAGTTCCAACTAAACAGAGAAGCTGGAAATTCAGATCGTATTTGGAATCTCTCAATCTTTAATGCTGACAAGGAATTCAAATGGATATACTTATATGGAAAAATAAGCAAAACAAACAAAAAAAACAAAACAGTTGGATCTCTTGGTATAAGGAGAATAGAAATGCAGTAGATCAAAGAAAGAATATTTGCTGAGTGCCAGCACTGTGCCAAGTTCTACTCTCAGTCCCACTATTTAAATCTTGATGTAAAACTATATCTCAGTAATTTGTGCTCCATTTTATAAATTTTAAAAACAATAAAGTAAGTTATCATTTTAATACATATTTACGGAAGTTCTCTTATATGCCAGGACCTGAGCCAACTTGTAGAAACACTGCAGAATGGTAACATGAGATAGCTATAGGAAGCCCAGGAGTTGACAAGCATAGAAAAAGTATCACAGGAGCAATGATTGTTTCTAAGAAGTGTGTGGAACATGTGCATGACTTGAAGGGATGGATAACAGTGTTTCTTTTAAATACTTGCCTAATCCTTAGGTGCAGACTTGGGGTGAATAAATAAAACATTCATTCCTAAGGCCTGAAGTTCGAAAAATATTCTGAAAAGGAGAATATTCTTATTTACTTAGTTTAATAATGGCGTTCAGACTGGGGGAGCTCTGAGTTAGATCAAATCAATACAGCCTTACAAAAACTGTCTTCCAGGAAGCTATCAGATCAAATAATGACAACTCCCTGGGATCGAGTCTTTGAAGAATCTCCTGTCCCACTCCGCCTCTCCCGTGCCTGCTAGCCCGCTGCTTTTCACCTAGCCAGCCGGTGTCTGGTCTTTCAAGGCTACCTCACAGCTGGAGAGGCAGGAAAGGACATAAGGAACCTTAAATGCTAAAGCTATTAAAATAAACTAAAAGAAGGAAAGAAAAAAGACAATATCCAGTTCCAATAAATAATAAAATTTTAACCTAATTTAATCTTTAATTTTTTTAATGCTAAAGTTAATGCTGCTGTTCTAACAATATTCCATCATTTTTCTTGCATAAATGATCCTTGCATTGCTCCAAAACTGGTTAATTTCTGGAGTTCTGAAAAATCGATTCTGACAATATTTGCCAGTTTTCTCATGGCTTATATGGAGAAGAATATTTGCAGAGGCCCTTACTCCAAAATTTTCGGTGGCCTCACTTTTGATCTATGTATCATCTAATCATAAATGGTAAAACCTACTAACAATAGAGTAATATATTAATTCTTATTAGAATTAATTACACTTTGAATACTCATTTCTTTATGCTATAATTTTAATATTTCCTTTATTTTGTGTTTGAATGACATAACACAAAATAAAACATCTATGTTCTCTACACATTGGACAAGTGTGGACAAGTACCTACTGGGGCAAATGCACATTCACTGAGTTTCTCTACTTTAACTTTTTTTTTTTTTAATATCAACATCAGGCATAGCTATGTCAAAGAAACATAACTCAAAACATTATAAGAATGTTGAAGATAAAACACATTGTTTAAAATACTGAACACGGGGCACCTCATGGCTCAGTCGGTTAACAACCTGACACTTGATTTTGGCTCAGGTCCTGGTCTCAGGATTGTGGGATCAAGCCCTGTGTTGGTCTCTGCACTGAGTGTGGAGCCTGCTTGAGATTCTCTCTCACCCTCTACCTCTCTGCCTATCCACCCTCCCCACATACTCTCTCTCCAAAAAAAAAAAAAAAAAACACCATTACTGAAAATTTAAAAATTTAAAAAAATTAAAAACAACAAAATCAACAGTATACTAACAATTATAATGGAAAGAAAAAGAAAGCATAAAGTTGTTAGAATGGAAAGTGCTCATTCTGGATGTAAAGGGACTATGTTGCTACAACAGAAGTAGTTGTGTTTTGTACAAAATTGGGTAATCTCCCCCAAAAATTTACACTGCAAAAGCAACTACAAATCAGATTTACCCTCAAAGATGGACTCTGCCAAACCTTTTCTGAATAACTCCTGGATAGAAAGAGGAGACACACAAAACGAAATTCAAAGGGAATACGAAAAATTTTCTCAGGCTTTTAAAAAATTAACTTCAACCGCACCTATCAGCTATCATCCCTGAAAGGGCAATTTAAAATATCTACATAACAGATCATTTTTGGTATGTGAAAAAATTCAGAGTACAAAATACAGCTATAGGTTCCCATACATGGATATTATCCAGCCATGTACTTGTAGAGGGGTCATGATAGATGAAAGAAAAAAAAAACAATTTGAGATGAGGAGTGGGAAGAGGAAAACAGAAACGAAGAGGAAAGAATATAGGAAAGGTAAAAGAGAGACTAACAGAATATACACCATTATGTTGGCACTGGCTATATTTGTTTGGTACTATACTTTTTCCCCTTAGCTTATATTTATGTCCTAACAGCTTAACAAGCTGTTAATATACTTTATTTAGAGTATGTCTCTAAATGCAACCATAATTTTTAACAACCAAAACAAAATACCATCTTAATGAAAGAAATCACACTGAGATTAGGAAGTTAGCATATAAATTATGAATTACAATAATTAATACGACTTGTTTTACCTCCATAATAACTCTGTAAAGGACTGAATAACATACCTGATTTTTTCCTCAATTGCAAAAAAAAAATAATATAAGTCTTGACTATGTGAGTTATGACAATGTTAGATTACTTAATTACACCAAAATTAACTTTGGAACTCATAGGAACTATTATTACTGCAAATAATTTTCTAAATGAATTACTTATATACACTATACTATAAAGTTTTAAATATTCAAAACATTTAAATTATTTTCTCAAAATAGAGTATTGAAAAATACTATTTGTCCTTGCCACAATATGGTTCTATAATGAATTTAGGTAGTTTGAGTCTGAAAATTATAAAATAGGTAAATATTAAAGTTATATATAAATAAAAATCTCTCAAAATATGAATTGTTTTTAATGTCATGCAATACAGTTATTATTTTCTGTGTAATATAATGATTTTATATCACACTATTTTACTTATATTAATATTCCATCTGATAATATAGTATACTTTTAATTGAGCAGAAGATAATGAAATACTTTTTAATATAATCTATGTATTAAGACTGTAGTTTTACTTAATTTTTACCTAAAGCACATTATTTCTAATGTACACCAGTAAAATAAATTACTAGCAAAAACAATTGCTGATTATAAAAATCTTCCAATGAAACAGCTTTCTGAGAGTTTTCACTGAAGAAAAATTAAAGAATTGAAAGAAAACTCTGATTACCTACTTGATTGTCTAAGAAACTTTTAATCTCAGTAAAATTTAAAGGAATTTCTTATATCATTTTCATTCCCTAATGTAGTGAATAAAATACAAAATAAATTGTGCTTGAATCAACACTGGTCATTGACATGTTAATCTCTATTTCCTAGTCAACATAACCAGGATAATAGCAAATCAAAATATTTTCAGTTAATTTTCATTTTTGACATTTAACATGATGTCCACTCAGGTAGCTTAAGTTGTTGGGAAAATATAAAGGCTTACCCCATTTTTTGGAAAAGCAATCCATCCCAAGTCCCCCATGACAGTACGTGAATCCAATAAATTCACTGAAAGAAAAAGAACACAAAACTGAGTCAAATGTATAAAAAAGTATCACTATTTTCATAGTGTTAATAAAGTGCATATTTCTTACATAGCTGAAATTAAATTAAGTATTCATCATGAATACAAGAGTTATAATTTAATGAAAACACTATTTGGATGCATAAGAACAAGTGATTTTGAATAAACATGTGGAAAACAATTACAGCAACAGTACGTAAACAAGTCATTACTCTAAGTGCTCTTTTCTGTCAAATAAGAATGAAAGAAAAGAAGTAGTAAAAGGAAAAAGAAAAAAAATGAAAGTCAACAGAAAACTAAGGACTATGTCACTCCTTTAAAGGCTCTCAATTTGGGGATTAAGCTGCCATAAATTTGTGACTAAACATATTGTATTTTCTTCTGGAAAGCTATTATGAAGCAATTAACAAATAATTTACATTAAACAGAAATAAGCTATCCCCAAGTTTGTAAGATTTTTTTTTTGTGATATTAACCGAAATCTGTAATCCAAATTGCAAGTTAAATTAGGAAATAAATCCACACACGCATAACTAAGCCAAGAAAATTATAGCAGCTCTCAGGGTTGTTGCTAGAGTTAAGTGTCGACTGCATTCCCCAAAATATCTTCTACTTACAAATAACCATAGTCTATAATGTGCTTCTTATAGAACTATCAGCTACATTTTTGAAATGTAGACCTCAATTATGGTTGGATATCCTAAAATATTTGGAACTGCCAGAATGGAAGCCCGAATATCATTATTACAAAAGGAAGCCATGAAAGACTATGTGTACACACATGCACTCACAGATACACACACAGTGTTTATATTTCAACAGGTTTATCTACTGTTCTCCCTCCCCAGGCCCAAATTAAACTAGCTTATGGGATGTTGAGTCGTCAAACTGTCAAACTGCTTCAGACCTGGGTCACAGATGATCATCTTTCCAGCCTATTATGCGTATTCCAAGTGATCTACCTTGGCCCACCAGGGAGCTGAAACCATCTGAATGAGCATGGCATATGGACCCAAAAGGGAAACAACTGGGTTATCCCTAGTCAGAGGTACTGAAGCTTCTTCCTTATACTACTTCAAGAACCACTACCTTGAAATGCTACCAATTTGGGAAAAAAAAAAAAAAAAAAGAAAGAAAGAAAGAAAGAAAGAAAAAGATTCTATCTGTAAGTGTGAAGCTGGAGCACTAAAGTAGTAATAGCTGATAGACTGAGAAATGTGTTACAATACTCTTACAACAAAATATAAGGTGATGGGGTGCCTGGGTGGCTCAGCCCTTAAGCGTCTTCCCTTGGCTCAGGCCATGATCCCAGGGTCCTGGGATCAAGACCCGCAATGGGCTCCCTGCTCCTAGGGGAGCCAGCTTCTCCCTCTCCCACTCCCCCTGCTTGTGTTCCCTCTCTCACTGTCTCTCTCTGTCAAATAAATAAAATCTTAGAAAATATAAGATGAAATTATTACAACTAAGAACATTAGGATCACAATTGAAATAAAAATTTTCTATGTATTATAGAAGTTATGTGCTTTTAAACCTTATTATCCATTGTTATCCAAAGATATGTCTTACTCACTAAGTTAACAGTCTGTGTAATACTAGTTATATAAAGAGAAACCAAAACTTTACAACTATCATATGATCTCCCTGATATGAGGAAGTGGAGATCAACATGGGGAGTTAAGGGGGTAGGAGAAGAATAAATGAAACAAGATGGTATTGGGAGGGAGACAAACCATAAGTGACTCTCAATCTCACAAAACAAACTGAGGGTTGCTGGGGGGGCTGTTGGGAGAAGGGGGGTCGGGTTATGGACATTGGGGAGGGTATGTGCTATGGTGAGTGCTGTGAAGTGTGTAAACCTGGTGATTCACAGACCTGTACCCTGGGGATAAAAATGTATTATATGTTTATAAAAAATAAAAAATTTAAAAAAATTTTTAGAAAACACAGAAATATACTCAATACCACATATATATATGGCAGCCTTCTATGATATGTGTGTACTCAAAATACTTGTATATTTCTCTCATTAGGTTCTGAGCTCTTTAACTCTAAAAATCCATGCCTATAGAATGTTTGCCTCATCTTTAGCCTACACATATCAGAGTGGCTTTATAGAATAATAAAATAAATAATTTGTTGGATTATTCTTTTTTAGAAGAAACTGGGCTAGCTGAAGACTCTTGTTTAAAATGATAAAAACAAACTGGAACTATTCCACTACCCACTGACCTTACAAATCCACCAGTCATCCCACTAAATCTAATTTTTTAGTTAGATCCATACTCTTTTTACTCTATTGTTGGCTTTTCTAGTTTCCATGGGGATAAAGCTACATTAAACTTAAATGTCCTTGTCCTCATTTTAGTTTTTCTGGGACACTAGGGCTATGTCTAGACATGACTAAATACCATGGGAGTGCAGAACCTAAATCGTTATGTTTATTCAACCTTACGATTCACTTGATTCACCTTTGATATTGAACCGCAGCATATCTGTGTAGACCTGATAAAATAGAGCAAATCAGCAAGCTAAAGGCCTTCTACTATGATGGCAGTCAAACTGAACTTAATCCTGTAGTGGCAAACTGATGTGAATAGGAATTCTAGGAATTCATAACTAGCCTGTCATGAGAAAAATAACATTCCTTGTAGGCCTCTTAGTAACATGTGTATCTTCAAATATCCATTACTGCCAACAGAATTCCAGATTTCCTTCTTAAATTTAGTTACCTTCACGTGAATTAACTTTAATCTAAGTTACTATTCTTAACTCTTTTTTGGCTGAAAATATATATGTGTATGTGAAATTAAATGAATGAATTCAAAATACTAGCTGGGCTGTTAATACATCTATTGAGAATTTTCAATATTGGCATACGTTACTAAGCACATGAAAATACCCACAACAGAAACGTACATGATCCTTCTTCTGATGATCTTGTCAAAAGTTCTTCTTCAAAGAAATAGATTAGGAATGTCTTATAAATTAGGAAGTTTATAAGACATAAACCTATGTCATTTCCTACTACTGTCTAAAATTGTTTTTGTTTTGGAAACATGTTTTCATACAATGCAAAGAAAGATACTTATACATATGATTACTAAATTATAAATTTTTAAAAAAGTAAAATTAGATGTTTCAGGCAATTAGTTGCAGGTTACTATATTGTAATTTTGTTCATATAATTCAGAGGAAATTGGAATTTGATGCCTCGGGAAAAATAATTAAAATTGGAGTTAGTAGATAGTTGATAGAGATATTTACATAGAAATAGAAATAGATATATAGATGTATGGATACAGAGATATGGAGAGTGTTAGTTTTCTTATACCTCCAAGCTTTGCACTTGCTGCTTTAGCTTGTCCTTCCCACCCTTTTGAATCGCTAACTTCATTTATTCAACAAAACATATTTCAGGAACTGTTACCTCTAAGAAGCCATCTCTATTCCTCTTTCTTAAATCTAGATGAAGTATTATTACTGAATAGTCTATTAGCACCCAATCATTATCTCCAAAACACTGAATATACAGAATTGTATTGTTCCCTTAAAAGAATACCATGTTTGACCCATGCCTATGACCTAGCCTGCACTCAGAAGAGCTGAATAGCTGTTTGTCTTATTAATGAATCATTTGGTCAGTGGGCAGATCAGGAGGGTGTGTCTGAACCAACACACACCAGTGGTTCTCAACATGGGCATCTGATAATGTTTGGAGACATTTCTGATTGTAAAAAATGGAGAGTGGGAGGAGTATTTGCTACTGGATTCTCACGGGAAGAAACCAGGTATGCAGCTAAGCATCTCTCAATGCACAGCAAAACTTCCCTGCCCGAGATAATAAGAATTATCTGGCTTAAATTTCACTAATGCCAAAGTTAAGAAACGCTGGTATACACCTATGATGCTCTCAGAAAATCTCTATTTTCATATTCTTTGTGCAGCACAGCAGTAGTACGAGTTTCATTAATAGAAGTTAGCATATTTGGAGGCATTCCTTATAAATAAATTAAAATACTACAATTTAAGGAAATAAGAGTAATAAAAATTGAAATCATATATGGGGGAAATAGATTATTCTTATTATCCAAACCCTTAAATCATTTTTCATATAACTAATGTAACTATTATTATAAGTGTTCTTATTTATGCTTTAATAATTTCTCAACATTCATGATGGCATGCATGAAAAAACACGACAACACTGATATTATTAATGCCTCCATTTCCTCTACTACTTAAGCTAGTAACATAGAAACCAGAAGTTTAGACATAGGGTATATATAAATGGGCATTTTCAGAAGTTCATTACCCAATTTCATTACCGAATTTATTAAAGGGGGAGATTGGCAGTAATGGAGCACAGTCACTAAGTATCTTCTATGCAACAATTACAGTAATTAAATTGTTCTGGACAGTATATATGCTTGTTGTAAATTGCAATGAATACACAATGAGTATTGATCCTCATTGTACAACTTAATTAAAACTTGTCTGGGAGAAGCCACTAATGAATATAATTAGAGGGAATGTTTGATACCACAGTTATTCTGAAAGACATTAATTAGATATCAGAAATTTTATGGAAAATGTTTTTATTCTATTATTTATATTTTAAAAATAAAGTCACACTATTAAACTGAAAGACAGTCTTCAAGGTCATTTTCCTCAGCCATTTTATAATTACAATGAAAATGGGCATATTAGTTGGTATTCTCATCAGTAATTAAGAAGACTGATTCTCCAGGAGAAATAACTCTTCAGGGGTCAATGAGTATATAGTCTATTACAAATTCCTAAAGTTAATATAGGAAAAAATGATTAACTAATACAGGAACTTTTAGGAAGTAAAAATAAGTTAACTGTCTATCCAGACGAATAACAGATTACAACTGAAACTAATTCAAACTAATCTGAAGTATACTTTAATTTTATTACTATACACTAATAAATTTAACGCTTTCTTGAACAGAGAAAAGCCTTTAAAGAATTTACTTTCAGAAAAGTCAGAAAGTTGTTAACTCATTCTTTTGGTTGGGATTCAAGAGTGGGGGAAGGAAAGGATAGAATGAGTAAAATTTAATATGCATGAGAAGATTGCTAAGTTCTCAACTTCACACATTCTAACAATTAAAGATTAATTTAAGTTAATAATTCAAATATGCTCTTCAATGATTATAACTTTCAAATATTCATAACTTTCCGTGTATCATTTTGACTCCATATCTTCCTCCTTAACATCTTGCTAATATTAGTCATAAAAAGCAGAAACAAATTTGTTAGATTCTTCAGGAAAATGATACAATCAGATGAAGGTGTTTTGAAACTTTAGAGTCAAAAGACAGCTCAAGGACACTCCATCCCACCACCGTTAGTTGCACAAGGCTCTGAAACAATGTATGATCCTTGATAACACGAAGGTAAAATAGAGTGTCAGTGGCATATTCCTACACTTACTTTGTTCCTAATTTTCCCTATCTTTACATAAACAAACAACACACAACTGTAATGGTATAGTTGGACCTTCACCACAGCAGGAAGGAATACTTTGGATTCATAGCAGAGAAGATGGCACTGTTTTTCTTTAAAGGCAGTAAATCAAAGTCCCATTGCATACAGTTAGGATTTTGATAGATGCTTGCTTATTGATTTCCATTTAACAATATTGGAAAGGCTACAGGATTCAATTATAGCACGCATTTTACTGATCTGTGGGAACAAACCCCAGATGTACAGCTGTCCAGCCTCTCTCCATGGTCCCAGTCAGCACAGATGTGATTTCTTGCTTCCAGGCTAAATTTTATAATTTGACAACTGCTGCAGGGAACAAAGAAAAGTTGACAATATGAGTGCAGGGAAAGAGTACATGTGTTTCCCATTGGAAAACTAAATTTGTAAATTTGGTAAAAATTATGTTAAAAGTTTAGGAGTGTTATGTAGATTTCTGGCAGTGCTCTACTTGAAGGCAAAAATCCATAACTAACAGTGTTTCTGAAGACAATGAATGTGAGAACTTCTCCCCCCCCGCCCAATTCTGAGCAACCTATGTGTATAACCTCTTTCAGGGAAAAAAAAAAAAGGATGAATATGGAAAAAGGATGAATATAGAAAAATTTTAAAAAATTATTCAGTGTATACTATGTGTCAGATGTTCTATCAAGTAATTTATATATATTCTTTAATTTAATCTTCCTAACAAATGTATAGGCTTAAAAATAAAACTGATGGGGCACCTGGGTGGCTCAGTTGGTTAAGCATTTATCTTCTGCTCTGATCATGATCTCAGTGTCATGGGACTGAGCCCCACATCGGGATCCCTGCTCTGTAAGCAGTCTGCTTCTCTCTCTGCCTCTCCCCCCACCATGCCTATTCATGTTTGCTCTCTCTCTCTCTCTCTCAAATAAATAAATAAAATCTTAAAAAAAAAGAACACTGATAATTTCCAGTCTTATTCAGAGCCCAGCAGGTAAATCAAGGAAAGAAGAAACCATGAAGTAATACTTGACGTCTTTATGACAAACCACAAGTACTCCCTATGGCTTCCCACAACCAAGTCCCTTCCTTGGAGCCAGAATAGAAGATACCTTGATTACAGCCATCTATCTCTCTGGACATCCAAAGGCCATTATCTAAACTCTGATCATGAATGAATTTACTTTGTACATGAACTATGGGTGCTGAACACTGCTTAAGAATAAAATATCATAATCAATTATCTAATTAAATATGTATTATAAATTAACAATGGCCTCAAATGGTCCATCAATATTCCCTAACAAATCTACTCTTTGGGAAATCAGTTTTCTCATAAATTAACCACAAAATACTTTGTAAAATTTTAGTTAAAATATTAAAAATAAATCTCATATTCTCTTCCAGCTAATGTTCTCTTCTAAATTCAAATTATTAAATGAGTTGTCAATATTCCTGTCTATTTCTGCATATTCTTTTCATTCTTTACCTAACCCACTACAATTTGGATTCAATCTTACCATTTTATCAAAACTTCTGTTAGCAAGTTGATTTGTGATAATCATGTAGCTCTGAGTTCCTAATTTGGCAGTATTTGTCCATACCCCCACGGACAAACTCTCTCATATCTTATCTTCAATGACAACATATTTCTGTGATTTTTCTTCTACTTCTCTGGCTATTATTCTCATTATAAGCTACTCTACCTGAACCAAACTTCAAACCCTGGCTTTGATTAATACTCTAATTTTTTTTAAAGATTTTATTTATTTATTTGACAGAGATCACAAGTAGACAGGGAGGCAGGCAGAGAGAGAGAGAGAGAGAGAGAGGGAAGCAGGCTCCCTGCTGAGCAGAGAGCCCGATGCGGGACTCGATCCCAGGACCCCGAGATCATGACCTGAGCCGAAGGCAGCGGCTTAACCCACTGAGCCACCCAGGCGCCCCAATACTCTAATTTTTATAGACCAATTTCACTTCTCACTCTACACCAATGAATCTTGACTAGAACTTAACATAGGACTAAAAATAAAAGAAGCTTTTTGAAAGAGTAAATGTCTCGGCCCCAGTCCACACATACTGAATTAGACTATTTAGGATGGAAAATGGTTAGTAAATATTTTGTTGCTTGCTTTAAGATATCAGCATATATCCTTACATAAGAAACTCTATAGAGGGGCTCATGAATTTCTATCTTCAGATATAATGTAGATGTTAATGACCCCCATAAATCCATATATTTTGTTTATTTCTCTCTCCTGAAATTGCAATCAATCTATAAAACTGCCTACTGTTTTTGTTTTTGTTTTTGCTTTTAACACATTCATGATATGTAATCATCACCCAAATAAACAAAGTATCTTCCCTGCACAAGAAAAAACAAACATCTCCTCCTTGGGGAAAGCAATGACATAGAACTACTTGTTCTATCCAGAAATCAGTGAGTCATCTTTGTCTCCTTTCCCCTTTACTCACACACTGAATCAGTGACCAAACCATATCCATTCTAATGATCTCCTATATCTAACTCTCTGAACTGGCTGTTGTTTTTCATTCTACAGCATAACCAAGCCAGCCAAGTTCTTGCCATAATTTTTCACTTGAGAAAGTCGTAACTGGTTTCTCTGTAGAAAGGCATGATCCCTGACAATTTCTTCAAAAAGCTGTATTCAGAAAGATTTTTCTAAGCAACCAATATGATCGTGTCACTCCCCTACTTCAAACCTTATAGTTAGGTTTCATTTCTTTTAATATAAGTCCTTCCAGGATTGGTCTCCATTTTCCTCACCAGTTTCATTCAGTCTTTTCCCTCCTTCCTTGTCCACAATATGGCAATACTGAACTTATTTCAGTTCCATTATGTGGTCTCACTACTGATTCAGTTCTGTCCAATGAGCTGTGAAGGTGATCTGAAGGGAAGGGAGTTTTTGGAGAAGAAAATATTAGAAAAGGAAACTCCTGGCTGTTTTGAAAGTTGCTGGGTATGGGTGTATTTCCTGGAACTGATGCAGCCATCTAGAGAAAATAAGGAGAATCAGCAGAGAGCAAAACCTACAGATTAGGGTTGACAGAGTGAAGGGATGGGAAGTATTTGGTTCCAAATTATATCATAGAGTAGCTAATCCATCTAAATTTGAAACTTGCTTCTCTTAGGACTTTCTGTTATGTCAGAAAAAAAATATATCAATTTTGTTGCTTAATCCACTGAGGAAGTGATTTGCTGTTATTTTCAGAGGAAGACATTCTTAGTGATACAATTCCTAAGTGGCAGAATGTGAAGGTAAACTCCAGTCTCTTTTATTCCAGAGTCTGCTTTCCTTTCATCATGCCTTGAAACATCTAATACTCTATTATTAACAACATTCCAATAACATTCCCAAGTGAGTTACTTAAATTCAGATTATCTTTGAAGTGATCTCTAAAATGACCTTTGTTGGGGTGCCTGGGTTGCTCAGTTGGTTAAGAGTACGAATTTTGATTTCAGCTCAGGTCATGATCTCAGGGTCAAGATATGGAGCCCTGTGTTGGGCTCCCCGTTGGGGGTGGAGCTCGCTCAGGATTCTTGCTGTCCCTGTCACCCCCTCTCTAAAAAAAGAACAACAAAATGACCTTTGATGTCCCTTTCAATGTTAATATATTATGCTTAGTTGTTGACTCTGTACAACAACTATTGCCTTTAATTGCTTCAAAATACTTTCATCTCTGCCCATTTTGTTATTTTTATTTCTTTTGGTTCATTTTGTTTCAAAATATTTTTCATCATCATAAAGAGTTTTAGCCTCTGTTCTTTGAAAATTAGGCAGTAGAATTTCATATTACAAAGCATAAAACTCCGAAAGAAGCAAAACTTAATAAGAAATGTAAACTAAAGATTTCTGAATAGTTATTAAACTCTAAAATTGTAAACTCGGGGAGATGGCAAAGAGGATTTCAGAATTAGTATCCACTGTTTATTCCATACAAAGTTTTTAGGCACAGGTAACACTGAAATCCACTGACAGCTAAATTATGACTAACGAGCAGTCTGCTACATTTACAGGACACATGGCATGAAAAGACCAAAACCATATGGTTTTCAGCAGCTACCTTGTCAGGTGTGGTAACCAAACTTGTCAAATTTTACATATTGTTTTTATTCTAAAGAGAAAAGTAAACATTAAATGACATAACAGGCTTGAAAATCATCACATCACAGAATACACACATTTAATAGCTACTCGGTTCCACATCACACTGTATATGTAAGAAGCTATTCCTTACCAAAGAGTGTAAATCTTCAATACTTGAAATAAATGTGCTTATTCACAATTCACTTTTTGAATGGTTCACTGCACAGAGAATATTCATTAAGTCTATGGTTCTGGTTTGCTACTATGTAAGCTTATAGAAATGAATTTACTTTGAGGGACTCAATTTTTGTATCTGTAATATTAGTGATTGAAACTAATAAAATTATATGTCTGTGCTTAATATACATATATCACTTAGTCTTAACAATGATCCTTTGGTATGTTTTTCCCCTGTTTTTCAGATAAGGAAATTTGAAGTTGAGAAAAGTTAAATAGGGCAGTGGTCCAAGGTCCCAGAGCTAATAAACACATAGGTGGAATATAAATCCAAGTCTTATCTAACTCCAAAGCTCTTTCTTTTGCTTCTATATCACATCAGTCCAATGTTGGACTTGCTGAATCCAAAGGTTTACTCCTTTGAAACTCTTAACCCCTATATCTCAACAAATTTTATTAAATCAATGAATTGTGAATAGTATGCTACAGAACCCAGCATCTACCATAAAATTCTAAGAGTACTGTATATAAGATGGAAATCTTCACATATATTAACCTAAACAGAAAAGACATTAGTTTTTCCTGGGAAAATCAGAGTTTAGTATCAAATATCCAACTAGTTTGCAGTAAGTTACAAATTTAGTATCAAATTTCCAAAGATTCAACTAAGTTACAAGATCCCTGAAAGTGAAAGTGTAAAGAACAAAATAATTATGAACCCTCTTTTCCTAATTTTTAATTTTATTATTCATTATGCTTTGCACATGTTAATTGGGGGCAAAACAGGACATATATTTGTTCAAATACATGAACTTTGTCCTTAGAAGACAAAAAGCACATAAACATAGAATGAAAAATATATAGAAAGCTGATTCTTTGTTTTGAATGCATCCTTACCCCAGTCCCTAATTATCCCTAATGCTTGACTGAAATACCACAAACTACAAAACAATCTATATAATCATTAGCTTTCAAGCCTTCAGGGCAGGAAAAATGATGATTGGATCTGAACATGAACTAAAACAGAAACTTGCACAAATTCACAGTATGCATTTTAAGGTGATGGCATTTCCAAAAAAAATGAGTAAAAAACTGAGTAGTCCAATAGTCCTTTTTGTAAAATGATAAGTGACCCAAATTTCTGCTGTCAACTTCAGTCATTATGCTTATGTCAGTCTTACACCTTAATTAAAATTTAATGCTGATGTAAACCCTACAAAATTATTCTTTATTATCTAAAATAGAAAAAATTATATTACAAAAAATCTTTGAGTAGCCATTTATCATGAAAACCTAGTTAGAATGTACAGCAATACAGACAGAAGTATCAACAAAACTTGTGGCTAATAATTTTAGGTGGTTGAATATAAACATTTTACTACTTATGACCTAGCCATAGTTATCCATCTCAAAATAGCTAGCAGCATTCATGATGACAAGAAAGTAATTTTTAAGTCAGTTTATTGAATACAATTAATTATATATCTTAGCAAGCTTTAAGATTGATTATCTCGCAGCAATCATTTTTGCTCAAGAGTCTATTTTTGGTCAAAATATAACCTCAGCACTTAGCTATTTCTCCTTTCACAAAGTATAGAAAGGAAAAGTGAAAAAAAGAGATAAAGTGAAAGTGTTTGACATTTTCTGTGGTATTCTCAAAGATGCTTTTTATGGCTATTAAATATTCACATTCTTTCTCCTTCCTTGGTATCAGATTCTTACTGTGTTTGGAGTGGCGATGTGTCTAGTACCATACGACAGGTCATGATCAATAATGACAATCATGTCACTATGATCTTCACCTTCCCTGGGTCTGGTGCCTTGTTACATAGGTCTCACTAATAAGACATAAATAGAAATCTACCTTCCAGTGCCTGGGAAATTTTTGTTGTCCTAGCTGAAGGAATAGGGCTGTTGGAATGGTTCTTGGCTTTTCTCTTTCTCTTCTCATTCTGAACTGGATGAGAAGCTTGGAGATGCATCAGTTTTCTCACAATCGTGAGACAATAAGCTTGAGAGTAAGGCCAAAAAAACCCTGCAATGATTCTAATCCTGACATCATGAAGCCACTGAACCCAAATCAGCAAACTTCTCCCCTGAAACTTCCCTCCCAAACATTTAAACGGCAAGCACTCAACATCTTAAGTCATTGGTGAATAGTTTTTGTAGTCTCTGCATCCTTATACAATCCTATATGATATATATAATGCATAAACAACTGAGGAAAAAGTCTAGCTCACTGCCTTAACTTCTATTCCAGGTATATGGAATACGGCACTATCAAAGAATGAGGATAAACTCATTCAGCAAATATTTATTTAACATCTATTTAAGTGCGTTCTCTCTCACTCTGAAATATAAATAAATCTTCAAAGTAAACATGACTTCATATTATAATTTGTTTTTTTTTATCTAGATTATCAGAAAGCTACAAGTCAGGATCATAGTATACTGATGTTCCGTGCAAAATTCTTTTTATATCTTAACAGAGTGGTTTTCACACTGAAGTCATGATGCCTCTGTGGTTCGAAAGAGATATCTTAGAGGCACAAACAGATGAAGGGAGGGAGACGTAAAAACACAGCCAGGAAACCCAACAACTATGTTATCAGTTTCATATATTGAGCTTCCACAGTGATTCTTTTGAATGAATTTCTGCTTCTTTAAAAAAAGAGAGAGAGAGAGAGTTTGAAAACCACCACTAATATTATGTCCTTGGTTTTCAACAATGACTCATATTAAAAACCTATTAAATGCAAATCAATTCTGTGCATTTTGAAAAATTGTTAAGACTACTATTCATGCTATTGCTCAATACCGCAAACAGAAATACCACTGTGGCCAGCTTCTCTGAAATCCCAAAGTCAGGAAAAAAACAAGTTTTTTCCTGATGTAAGTACATAAATATTTCTTTTTTTTTTTTTAAAGATTTTTTATTTATTTATTTGACAGAGAGAGATCACAAGCAGGCAGAGAGGCAGGCAGAGAGACAGGAGGAAGCAGGCTCCCTGCTGAGCAGAGAGCCCGATGCGGGACTCGATCCCAAGACTCCGAGATCATGACCTGAGCCGAAGGCAGCGGCTTAACCCACTGAGCCACCCAGGCGCCCAGTACATAAATATTTCTATACAATTGCTCTAACATTGATGGTAGTGAGATTTTCTTGATAAAAGTGTTCCCTGTTTCTCTACACATTGCCTGTATTTGTATTATTCTTATATTAATTGAATTTCTCACAAACGTGATTTTTTAATAAAACATGATTCCGTCCTTGAAAAATTATATGCATAAATAAAGTATAAATCATAATACTAAGTACATTTACATGAATGTAATCTCTAGCATAGTGGGTATAACCAAGATGTTCACCATCAAACACTTCTGGCTCCCATCTTGTCCGTTTATTTTGTGTGTAACCAAATACATGTTACTTAATTTCCTCCAAACCCAATCTCCCATTAATAAACTGGAATAATAATACCATTCCACAGGGTTGTTGTTGAGAGTTAGAAATTATGTGGTAATAGTCTTCACAACAATTATCATTATTATTCCTCCCATCTAGAGAAATATTCACTTTGAAGGATTCTTGGCTCAGTAGAATACAATATTAACGCACTGATATTTCTGAAATATTTGCTAGAATTTTTAGAATAAATAAAAATATGTTCAAAAGGGATAATTCTTTAAATATACTAACTAGCTACTGGTTAGAATTAAATACACTAATGAAACACGAACTGAACTCTACTTAAAAAGCCATTCATCTTTACATTCTAAACTTTCTTCTCTAATAAGTTTATTTTTTAACATCATTCTATTCACATGGTAGATGTTACCCATTTCCCTTGCAATATTAAGAATTCCTATCAGGTTATAAATCTAAAGTACTTCATAAAGTAAGTGACAGTCTAAATAATCCAGGAAATCTAGAATAAGCGAAAGAATAAATCCATCCCCTCCCAAGAAATTTAAATCATTAAGAAACATATATTTTATATTAATTGTTTTCCTAGAGGTAAAATCAAATCACACTTAAAGCAGAAAAAAATTATTTTACGTTGGTTGATAGTGGCTCAGTTCATATGAATTCTGAGACTTTCTCATAAGAAAGAAGGAGGGGGAAGAAGCCATAGCTGATGAAAGCACAAAGGGATAGGGACCACAGGATATCTACTAATTATTTTCTAGTCATGTTCTAATCAGTAGAACTTTCTTCTCATTGATGTTTTTGGTCATTTAAAATGAAGTATTCTACTGCCAAATTTCTTGGTGTTAACTTGTTTGGGTTGGCAAAATCATACAATCTTTTAGTTGGCAATTTTGTAGTTCAGAAAAAAGACTCTATAATACCAGAGATTCTAAACTCTAATAATTACAAATTTAGGAAAAGAGTTACATTGACTCTACTAATAAAACAGTAATGAGGTCAGACTGGTCATGGTTAAAAGCAGTGTCTTTAAAGAAACAAAGACATGACTTATTAAAATTTATTCACTAAAAATAAATTCATAGAGTATAACATACTTTGATGATATCTCATAAGGAATGTCAGACATTGGGGTTTGCTCACAATAAGTTTACAGACAGGCAAATCTTTCCTCATACTGATGCACGTAGTAAAGAAAAATAATAGCTCTATTGCCAGTTATCTGGAAATTAACTTGCTTTGGTTGGCAAATCATACTATCTCTGGTAGTAGCAAATTCTCAGTACAGAAAAGAATTTTTCTCTGATTAACCTTTACTTTTTACAGTGATTTCTATTCTGATCAAATATCAGAACTATACAAACAAGGAAAAACTCAATTCTGGTTCAGTGTGATAAGCTACATATGAAATGATAATTGGCACACGATCTTGGAGAAGTTGGGGAAGGGTCCTGCCATATATACCTAGGCATAATGATCAAATTACTTAGGTGAAGGAAGGAGCTGAGTGTTGCCTACCAAGCACACAAAATCCAACTGCATTAAAAGCAAGTCTCCTGGGGCGCCTGGGTGGCTCAGTGGGTTAGGCCGCTGCCTTCGGCTCAGGTCATGATCCCAGGTCCTGGGTTCGAGCCCCACATCGGGCTTTCTGCTCAGCAGGGAGCCTGCTTCCTCCTCTCTCTCTGCCTGCCTCTCTGCCTACTTGTGATTTCTCTCTGTCAAATAAATAAATAAAATCTTTAAAAAAAAAAAAAAAAAAGCAAGTCTCCCACTCAGGAGACTGGGAAGGCAGAGTGGGGGAATGCAGAGTGGGGGCAGGGAAGCAGCAGGAGAGGTGGCCCAGAAGCAAATCACCAAGAGCTTTGTTTTTTGTTTTAATATTTCATTTATTTATTTGAAAGAGATCACAAGTAGGCAGAGAGGCAGGCAGAGAGAGAGAGGAGGAAGCAGGCTCCCTGCAGAGCAGAGAGCCTGATGTGGGGCTCGATCCCAGGACCCCAGGATCATGACCTGAGCAGAAGGCAGAGGCTTTAACCCACTGAGTCACGCAGGCGCCCCTCACCAAGAGCTTTGTAGTTAGGCTCAAGGAGTTTAGATTTTAGCATGAGCTCACTGCAGAGCTACTGAAGGATTTACCCAGGAAGTAAGCAAGGGCTGCTTCACCAAATCTAGTATTTTTCTCTGGTATTTCCATTTATAATAAATACTAGACAGTACTCACTAATGTAGAAAATTGGCCCTTGCTAAATATCAGTGTGCCAACCCACACTATTTTTTTAATATATATAATATATAACACATATAATGTTTATTATGTACCAGAACTTTTAACAAACATTTAATTGATGTTTTCTCAGTATTAATTTTTGCAATATTTGTATTAATATTTCCATTTTACAAACAAGAAAGCATATGGCCAGGGAGGTTTTCTAGCTTTGCCTAAATCACCCAGCTCTAAGTGGATCAGCCAGGCTCCACAGCCTACACCCTTTCAACCCTCTTATACTGCCTTCTGAAGTGGAGTCCTGGTTCCGTAGTTAGAAGATTTATGCTTTACAACTAGTCCTGAGTTTTTTTTTTAAGATTTTATTTATTTATTTGACAGAGAGAGACAGAGAGCGCACAAGTAGGCAGAGCAGCAGACAGAGGCAAGAGGGAGAAGCAGACTCCCCACTGAGCATGGGGCTCGACCCCGGGATCATGACCTGAGCTGAAGGCACTGAGCAACCCACCACCCCTAGTTCTGTTTTCTTAATAGATCAAACTTTCTTGTCTTGATTCCTTTGTTGATGACAATGATTTATCTAATCTATCCTATAGGCTTTTATAATGAGATTCTCATAAAACAATATAGGTTAGAACATTTGGTAAATCATAGAGTAATAATGTAAACTACATAAAAGTGATTATAAAATATTTGATATAACTGTGCATATAAAAAGGAAAAAAAAAAAAGAAAAACAGCATCCAAGGGGTTGGCTGGGATAAAAGACAAAGGTAGATGCATTTTTCACTGAAGTTTTCAGTCCCCTCACCTGTTACAAGTAGTAGTATTGCCTCAAAAATATAATACCACAAGTAAAGGCAAAAGAGCATTTTTAAAACTGCTCTATTCCTAAGAGAGCAAGGGGTAATGATCTTAGAGAGGGTTTCTTTTTTTCTTTTTTAGTATACCTTTTTTTTTCTCAGTTTTATTGAGAAATAATTGACATATGTCACTACAGACATACCTCATTTTACTGCACTTCTCTTTATTGTGCTTTGCAGATATTACATATTTCACACACTGAAGGTTTGTGGCAACCCTGCACCAAGCCAAGTCTATCAGCGACATTTTTTTAAAAAATAATTTATTACATTTTTTTAAAGATTTTATTTATTTATTTGACAGACAGAGATCACAAGTAGGCAGAGAGGCAGGCAGAGAGAGAGAGGAGGAAGCAGGCTCCCTGCCAGCAGACAGGTTGATGCGGGGCTTGACCCCAGGGTCCTGAGATCATGATCTGAGCCAAAGGCAGAAGCTTTAACCCATGAGCCACCCAGGTGCCCCAATTACAAATTTTTTTAAAGATTTTATTTACTTATTTGTGAGAGAGAGTACGAGAGCCAGAGAGATTGAGAGAATGAGTGGGGAGGGACAGAGGGAGAAGCAGGCTCCCTGCAGAGCAGGGATCCAGAGGCAGGAGGACATCCCAGGACTCTGGGATCATGAGAGATTTAGCCAACCGGGTCACCCGGGGCCCACAGGAGCATTTTGTCAACAGCATTTGCTCACTTTCTGTCTTCGTGTCACATTCTGGTAATTCTTGCAATATCTCGAACTTTTTCATTATTATATTTGTTATGGTGATCTGTGAGCAGTGATCTTTGATGTTACTATTATTATTCTGGACTGCCACAAACCACACCCACATAAGAAGGCACACTTAACTGATAAATATTGTGTGTTTTCTGACTGCTCCACTGATTAGTCACATACCCCCTTTGTCCCTCTCCTCTGGCTTCCCTATTTCTTGAGACACAACAATATTTATATTAGGCCAATTAATAATCCTACAGAGGTCTCTAAATGTTCAAGTGAAAGGAAGAGTTGTATATCTCTCATTTTATTTTTTTAAAAGATTTTATTTATTTATTTTACAGAGACAGTGAGAGACAGAGACAGAGCATGAGCAGGGGGGAGGAGGCAGAGGGAGCGGGAGGAGCAGGGAACCTTGCAGGGAGCCCAATGAGGGACTCGATCCCAGGACCCTGGGATCATGACCTGAGCCGAAGGCAGACACTTAACCAACTGAGCCACCCAGGCACCCATATATCTCTCACTTTAAATCAAAGGCTAAAAATGATTAAGCTCAATGAGGAAGGCATGTCAAAAGTGGAGACAGTCCAAAAGCTGGGTCTCTTGTACAAAAGTCCTAACCAAGTTGTGACTACAAAAGAAATGCCCTTGAAGGAAATAAAAAAGTACTATACAGTGAAGACAGGGATGATAAGAAAGCAAAAAGCCTTTTTACTGATATGAAGAACAATTTTAGGCATCTGCATAGAAGATTAAACCAGCCATAAAGGTTCTTTAAATAAAACTCTAATCCAGAGCAAAGTCAAAACTCCCTTGTATTCCCTGAAGGCTGAGAGAGGTGAAGAAGCTGCAGAGGAAGAATTGGAAGCTGGCAGAGAGTGTTTCATGAGGTATAAGCCAAAAAGCCATCTCCATAACATCAAAGTGCAAAGTACAGGCAGCAAGTGCGGATGCAGAAGCAGCAGCAAGTTATCCAGATCTAGCTATATTGAGCAGTAGAAGTGCCTATTAAGCAACAAATTTTCAGTGTGGACAAAACAGCCTTATATTGAAGAAGATGTCATCTAGGACCTTCATAGCTAGAGAGGAGAAATCAATGCCTGGCCTGGAAGCTAAACAGGCGAGGCTGACTCCCTTATAGGGAGTATCTCTTGGAGCCAATGCTCAGTCACCATTCTGAAAATCCTAGGGATCTTAAGAATCATGCCAAATCTACTCTGCCTGTGCTCTAGAAATGGGACGACAAAGCATGGATGACAAACACACATCTGTTTGCAGCATGGCTTCCTGAATATTTTAAGTTCACTGTTGAGCTCTACCGCTCAGAAAAAAAAAAATTCTTTCAAAATACGACTGGTCATTGACAACGCATGAGATCACTCAAGGCCCTGATGGAGATGTACGATGAAATTAATCCCATTTCCATCCCTGATAATAACATAACATCCATTCTCCAGCCCATGGATCAAGGAAAAATTTCGACTTCCAAGTCTTATTATTCAAGAAATACATGTCATAAGGCTGTAGAGGCCATAGATAGTGATTCCTCTGATGTATTTGGGCAAAGTATATTGAAAGCTTTTTGGAAAGGATTCACCATTCTAGATGTTGTTAAGCACATTTGTAATTCATGGAAAGAAGTCAAAGTATCAACATTCACAGGAGTTTGGAGGAAATTGATTGCAAACCTTCATGAACAGCTTTGAGGAGTTAAACGTTCAGTGGAGGGAGGCATGCCAGATGTGGTGGAAATAGCAAGGAAACTAGAATTAGAAGTAAATCCAGAAGAAGTAACTGCATTGCTGCCACCTCATGATAAAACTTGAAGGAATGAGGAACTGCTTTTTATGAATGAGCAAAGAAAGTGATTTCTTGGGATGGAATCTACTCTGGTGAAGATACTGTGAAGACTGCTGACTACAGTCAAGAATATTACACAAACTTACTTGATAAAGCAGCGGCAGGATTTGAGAGGATTGGCTCTAATTTTGAAAGAAGTTCTACTGTGGATAAAATGTTATCAAATTGCATCACACGCAACAGAGATATATTTGTGAAAAGAAGAATTGATGTGGTAGACCTCATTGTTTGTCTTACTTTAAGAAATTACCACAGCCATCCTGACCTTCAGCAACCACTGCCCTGATCAGTCAGCAGCCACCAGCATTAGACAAGACCCTTCACCTGCAAAAAGATTATAACTTGCTGAATGCTCTGATGATGATTAGCAATAAAGTATTTTTCATTAAGGTGTATACATTGTTTTTTACACCTAATGCTGTTGCACACTTAATGAACTACATAAACATAACTTCTGTATATACAGGGAAATCCCCCAAAATCATTTGACTTGCTTTATTGTGTTATTTGCTTTATTGTGGTGACCTGGAACCAAACCTGTAAGATCTCTGAGGTATGCCTATATTGATTGGTAAGGACTTACCACTCCCATTTTGTTGATTTCTGAGTGCTTTATAGATCCATTTTCCTTGTTTTTCTTACATTTTTGTGTGATTTTGATGTCTTTTGGTATCAGCATGCTTTAACTTCATTATCATGTTCTTTTGGGCAATTACTACAGGATATTCCCTTGAAGTTACCATGAGGTATACATAAACTGTTTTAAGGTTATAACAACATATTTTAAACTAATAACAACTTAACTTCAATGTAATTCCTATACTTTATAATTTTATTTCTTTTTCCCTCACATTTTAGATTATTGTTGCTACAATTTATGTTATTTTAATTGCATAACTAATAACAGATTGCTGTAGTTATTTATATTTCTTAAAAAATCTTTTAAAGTTGTAAGCGAATTATACACCATTATTATGATATTGCAGAATCTGTGACTATATACTTACCATTACCAGTGAAATTTACACAATTTTTTGTGTTTTTACATTGTTAATTAGCATCTTTTTACTTCCACTCACATAACTCCCTTTAGCATTTCTTGTGGGACAAGTCTGGTGGTAATAAACTTCCTCAGTTCCTTCCTCTGTTTTTTTGAGAAAGTCTTTATCCCTCCTTTGTTTCTGAAGAACAGGTTCATCATGTATAGAATTCTTGGTTGACAGTTATTTTCTTTCTATATTTTGAATGTCTCACCTTTCCTGACCTGAAAAGTTTCTGCTGAGAAGTCTGGTGAAGGTCTTATGGGTGTTCCCTTGTATGAAACTTCTCTCTTTGCTTCTCCTACTCTTAAAATTATTTCCTAGTATTTAAAAATTTAATTATAATGTGTTTCAGTGTAGCCCTATTTGGATTCAATCTATTTGGAGTCTTTTGGGCCTCATGAACCTGGATGTCTACTTCTCTCTGCAACTTCAGAAAGTTTTCATCCGTTATCACTTAAATATATATTCTGTCCCTTATTGTCTTCTCCTTCTGGAATTCCCATATTGTGAATATTGTTTCTTTTCATTGTATCCCATAATTCTTGTATGAGTTCTTCTTTTCCTTCCTTCCTTCCTCCCTCCCTCCCTCCTTCCTTCCTTCCTTTCTTTCTTTCTTTCTTTCTTTCTTTCTTTCCTCCTCTGACTGAGTGATTTCTAATGTCTTTCTTCTAAGTTGCTAATTTTTTCTTCTTCTGGTTGAGTCTACTTTTCAGAGTTTTTATTGAATTCTGCAGTACACTTTTTGTATTTTTCAATTCTAGAAAGTCTGCGTGTTTTTTGTTTGCTTTTGGTGGTTTCTCTTTCCTTGTCAAACTTATTTCATTCATGAATTGTTTTCCTAATTTCATTTGTGTTTCCTTATAGCTCACTAAACTTTCTTAAAAGGATTACTCTGATTTATTTGTCTGACAGTTCACAGATCCCCATTTCTTTAGGGACAGTTATTAAAGCTTTATTAGATGTCTTTGGTGGTGTCATATTAAACTGATTTTTTTTTTTTTTTTTTTTTTTTTTTTGGTGATCCTGGACTCCTTATATTGGTATCTGCACATTTAAGTAACAGGGTCCTCTTCCAGATTTCAGAGGTTTGCTCTGACAGATGCAGTTTCTTCACCAGTCAGCTCAGCTGGAGATTTTGGGTGTGTGCTGGTAATGTCCCTGGACGGGCAAAGTTTCCTATCATGGTCTACTTTGGGAGAGGGAACTGTTTGAGCTGTAAGAAAGGGATGGGAGTTGTACTGTTGGTTGATAATAGTTGGATAGGACTGCTGCCTTTGTTTTTCACATAAGACTGTTGGATGATCTCCACAGTTGCCTGGATCTCTGGTAAGGCTTACTAGACAGTCAGGACTGGGCACAATATTTAGTAGTAGATGGAACTATGAATTTGCTTCCCTACTCGGGAAGGACAAGACCAAGGGATGTACAGCTTATTGTTTGCATACTTGAATTAGGTATGACTGTGTACTGAATTCCTTCATCAAATAAGGCCACTGGTTTTGCTTTATAAATGGGGAAAGGCACGGGTTGTGTTCCTTGTTCAAATGCCACTGAATGTTGGGCTATTGGATGGGCTGTACAGTTTCCTGCGTGCTCCAATTTGGTTGCCTTTTTGGACAGGTTGAAGGTTGTATTCAGCACTGAGCAGAAACACAAATTAAATTCCCTGTTGGGGTACAGTGGAAGAAATATCTCTAAATTCAGTAAAGTCCTTTGTTTGTCATCTTAACTCAAGCAGACCTACATCCAAAGTTTCTAAACTGAACAGAACCACTGGCTTTGCTCTGCAAACTATTGGCTTTGCCTACCTGATTTGAAGCATGAGCTCTGATCTGGGCCACACAGCCTCCTGGGAGTTGTCTCTTGTCCTTCTCGACAGATGGGGCCATAAGACACTCTCCGCAGAAGATGGGACTGTGATTCAGCTCCCTGAATGGTATGGGCAAACTGGGCTGCAGGACTGCCAAAACTTCTCCTTGGAGGATCCAAATCAGGCAGACAGCTCCCTACCCTGTTTCCTAGTCAGAGTAAGCCTCTGACTCGATTCTGCAGATGAGTAGATCAGCATCTGGTTAGGATTACTACTTGGGCACTACAAGTATGAACTTCATCCGTCATGATCCATGTGCTGGTTGCTGCAAGCCCCTCCCCCATTCCCCAAGGCTGTAAAACTCCCCGTGACTGAACCCCACAGATTCTCCTGTAATTTCCATGGTGTGAGATCAGAGCAAGAGCTCTTACAAAGTGACTCACAATCCTGGGGGAGTATTGTCTCCTCTGTGTTGTCTTTCCCCACTGGAAGAACCAGAGCCAGGGGAGACCTCTCTGCATTGTGTTGCACTGGAGAGGGGCAATGTGGTCAAGGTATAGATGCTTCTTTAACCCTTCTAGTGTAGTATGTTTTGCTCTCTGTGATGTGTAGAGGTGCTTCAACCTCAACCCATGTTCTAGGATTCTCTCAGTGGTGTCTTGTTCTTGAATAGTTAGTTATGCTTCCTGTGAGGGAAGCAGAAGTCAGGAACTACATATGTCACCATCTTAGAGCTATCACTCCTCCAAGAGAATTCCTTAATGGGATTTCGGCTATAGAAACCTGAGTCTACAGCTTAGCCTGGACTAGGGATTGAGAACTGGCTTGCTTATATACTAAAATAAGAGAAAACAACTCAAAAAGTAAAGAATGGTGGCGCCTGGGTGGCTCAGTGGGTTAAAGCCTCTGCCTTCGGCTCAGGTCATGATCCCAGGGTCCTGGGATCGAGCCCTGCATCGGGCTCTCTGCTCAGCGGGGAGCCTGCTTCACTTTCCCTCTCTGCCTGCCTCTCTGCCAACCTGTGATCTCTGTCAAATAAATAAATAAAATCTTAAAAAAAAATTAAAGAATGCATGCCCTGAAATGGAAGCAATGTGTGGGAAGAGATCTTGCCTTGTGCTAGCAGGGTTCAGGGCAATGGAAAGGTGAGATGTCAACATGGAGTATATCAGAGCATAAGAGCCTTAGGACAAGCAGCTGATCAAATATTTACTGAGGGGAGAAAAAAAGGAGGGAGCTGCAAGTGAACTACTCAGAAAATATGTTCTGGACTGTAATGTAGTTCTGTATGCACTTTTACTATACTTCCCATTCTCAGTGGAATGAGCCATTACTTAGATGATGAGAGCAAGAGTGACTGTGGATGTCTGGAGGACTTTAGTCAACAGTATCTCCTGGCTTGGAAGAGCTGTTAAGAGCTGTGCTGCAGTCAGATTACCTGGGTTTGAATGCAGATTTCTACCACTTTCAGATTTGCAACTGTGGGTGAGTTATTTAACCATTCCCTGCTCACTTTCATCATGTGTAAAATGAAAATATAATAATTATTATTATTACTATTATTATTACATGATTTCCTAAGCTTGTTTTGGGGAAAAGAAATCAATATATATATGTAAACTACTTAGTAAAATGTCTGGCACACAGTATGTCAATAATCAATGTTAGTTATAATTATGGTATACAGGTATGTCTACTCATTAGTATGTAAATAGAATCCTACATTTCATAAGCAGTTCTAAATACAGTACATTCTAAACTTCCTTACACCTGTTTATGTTAACCTATGTAAAAAGGATAAGCCTTCACAGAATTATATTAAAATCTTTCTGAAAATATAAAAAAAATATATACTTCCCAGTACTATTTCAAATTCTGAATATAATTGAACAGACCAGAAAATCATATATTTCAGACTAAAAGAGTGATGTCAAATTATAATGTCAGATATCTTTTTTAGGAAACTTCTAAGAATTTAATTCTCCCACCTATCCACTGGGTCATTTCAACGACTATCTATCCGTCCACCTATCTATCTGTCAACCAGGTAAAACTAACAAAATACTATGCTAGGACTAAATATCTAAAATATTTGAAGATATCTCTTGATACATTTTGCGGCTAGTAAGCAAACTGTGACCTCTACCTGGGGAATAATGAGGTAAAATGCAACATTTACAACCCATGACCCTTATACTTGTGGTTTTCTATTTCCTAATCAGATCCCAGTGTTCAAAAGCAATAATGAGGAAACCAGCAGAAAATTCAGACCACATCATGTCATTGATTTCTATCCTGGTTAGCTCTATGGAAATTTTGCACATTCAATTCTTTTTTTAGATTGTTCTCTGTCCCAGTTTCCCTTTAATCATCCAGGGCAAGTGAGATGATAACCTGTGATTGTGAAATCTTCTCTCAAACAGCCTGTATTTAGTAGCGGGGGAAATTGAGGGGCTTACATCTGGTGTATACCTGCTCTGCTCTAGGAATTTCATTAGGCAACATATATACATTCTTATTTTATCTCCACAGCAACCCTATGAGTGTGTGTTAACACTTGATTTTAACTATGTGGAATCTGAGGTAGATGGTTCAAGACCACTAATGTGTGATAGAGCTCATTTCATGGTGTTTACATCTCCTCACTCTGCACTACCCAGTATGAAGCACAATTATTGTGAAGTTAATTAAAATTAAGCTACTGGGCCTTCAAGGACATAGGCCACTTCCATGCTATTAAGGCACTAAGGAAGTGTTCACTAAAGCCATAATTCTGTTATATTTGCAAAGGTAAGATATTTTTATATTCCTTTTCTTAAGGAAGTTTCCTCTCATCATATAAGTTTAAAAACAGAACTGCTGCACACAGTGCTTTCCTGTATCCTGATCCTTACCCAGTAAGTGAGGGGTGCACAGGCATGCACTACGTGGAGTGTTAATCGGGCAGAGTCCCAGAACTTTCATTTGTGACATTCACTACCAATTAGAAAGTTGTTTCATTTTGTTTGTTCTACAGGACAATTATGTAAAGTAGGCAGTACCAATTACAAATAAATGAACTGAGGTTAAAAAAAAAAAAAAAAGAAAAAAAAAAGAAAACTGAGTGAGCATCCACAGAACTTAGGGCTGTTAAGCAATGGAGATTAGCCAAAAACAAAACAAAAACAAAAACAAACAAATAAAAAACAAAAACAAGGCTAGTTTGTTTTTGAATTTCAAAGTCAGTGTTTGTTTTTGCTTATTTTTCCATAATTCTATAACATTTCATCATTTTTCAACTTGTGTTTCATAAGCTTAAATCAAAAAACGGTGACTCCAGTTCTCTAAGATTACGTGGTTCTATTGTTAGGTGTTCCCCACCCCCTTCCAGAGAAGCCAAATATGATGGTTTGAAACTGGACATGGTTCAAATCCTTCAGACACAGAAGTTTCCAAGGATTTTCTGCTTTTCTCACAAGGCTAGTTGTATACCCTTGTAGGAGCCTCATTACACTGCCCAGGGTAAAACTCTTGAGGGAGAAGAGAGAGTCCACTGCTATCTTCCACAAGACCAGGTGGCCAGCCTCACCTGTTCAGCTAGCTCGAGAAAGCCAAAATCTGGCTCACAGAGAAAGCTCCTGCTGAGGACTGCTGGGCTGAACCAGTGCCAGCCGGATCTACCTGCTGAGTTTGTCTTTCCACAGAAAAGACATTAACAAGCATCCTGGAACAGGAAGTTACAGCTGGTGGAAAGAAAGTGAGCTATCTTATAAGAAACATAAAGCTCACAGAGACACCTTAAATTCTTGTGTTTCTGATTTATGAATTAAATAAACAATGTATGACTTAGTTTGACACAATATGCTCTTCACCTTTGGAGACTGGGTCCCATGCTTTATTTTACAGAC
This sequence comes from Lutra lutra, assembly GCF_902655055.1. Taxonomy (NCBI): domain Eukaryota; kingdom Metazoa; phylum Chordata; class Mammalia; order Carnivora; family Mustelidae; genus Lutra; species Lutra lutra. The sequence goes on from NC_062279.1 coordinate 195,439,781, forward strand.
TATTACTTCTCACCCAGTTTGACATCATGACCTCCTTGAGGGTAATGGAACATAGGAGGCATGTGTTACTGTCCTTTTATCTTGCTTCAACTTTGTCTGAATGGAGTGTCTGATAGGAAAGGTGGGAGGAAGGAGGGTTGGAAAGAGAGTAAAGGAAGGACCTGAGGGAGGAAAGGAGGGATTGAAGGAAGGGGCTGGGGGTCAGGGAAAGGGAGATTTGGCAGATAAAAATAAGAGTGTGACATTATTATAAGAGAAAAAAAAGACACTACCCATTTCTGAGTAAAAGAACAGACTGTATTTTCTCTAAATCTTCCAATACTTAGCCCGAAACATGTTTCCAAGTAGGAACATTTTCTCGCAAAGCATATGCAAAATATTTCAACCCTCAGGTTTTGGCTCTTTGATTTTTTTTTTTTTTCTCCCCCAGAATCACTTACTTAACAGAGCTATGGGCCCAGTTGAGTTAGAACTGAAGACATGTGTGATGGATGGAGAAGATGGCCTGGGCATCAGTCCAGCAACTAAAACAGAATTAGAATCATCACAGACACTTTAATCCCAATTATTTAATCTGCGGGGTGTCTAACACCATAAGTATTTGGCACGACTCAACAAAACAGTAGAATTTACAGAGAAACAGAAGAAAAAAACCTAATTTGATGAAATAAAATAGTTTTTTTTATTAGACTATAATTTATATCCTCAGAGCATACGTGTAACAAATATAAACTTAGAGTAAGTGTGGTGGGGGTGGGGTAATGTATTTTTAAAAAATAATATAAAAAATAAAATGCAAGCACTATTATTAATATCAAAGTCATAGTGATACCATCTTGACATCTCTTCCCACTCTTTGTTTCAGCCTCACCGTGATTTTTCTACACACCCCTAAATGTGTCCATGTGCACCTGGACCATCCTCTGGTGAAATTACTGCACTCTGCTTAATGAATGCACCATGATTAAAGCCATGAACACGTGAGGAAAGAATGCATGACCTAGGGTTGATTTTTGACCGACAAAATTTTGTATGGTCTTCAATAGTATATGAAACAACTTAAATGATATGAATAAAATAACACATAAACTGGTCAGAGACAAAAGGCTGGAGTTCCTATAGGAAAAGAAGAGCTAGAATAAACCTTAATTACAAACAGAACCTACCAGGTTTCCCTTAACTGAAATACATTGAAAATGGTATTCTAAAGGCAAAGCTCACGCACATTTTAAAAAGGATTTTCCAGCAATTTTTCAATGGTAGAAATGACTCTTTAGGGTTTCTTTCAAGTGCTAAAGATAAAAAAAAAAGCATTTAAAACTTGTACTAACACTAAATGACAGTTAATAAATATTATGCTAAACCACAGAGTTTTCAAAACCACTCCACATTTCTCTAGACACAATTTCCATATTTATGTACCTTAACAGTGCTTTTCCTTTTTGTATATTCACTTACTTTTTGCTTTCACTAACAGATATTAAGTAAGGTTTTTTTAAGATAGTAATGAAAGAAGCTAAAACGGAATTTAAAAGTCTACATTTCTCATGAAGTTCATTGATTAGAATTATATTTTAAATCATTTCATTGTTTTCTATTATTACTGTAATATAAATTTTAAATTGAAGCTACTTCTTGATTTTATGTGATCAAAATAAATGGAATGAATGAATCCTATATCTGTGAAATTTATAGTGTCAGAAAATGAAAATTCCAATCACCTTTCAATACTCAAGAATATCTGTGTCACTATCTATTTATACCTTGATTTATAAACAGCAATTTCATAGCACAATTTGTGGCATTACTGATCCTACTATATTTGTGGAAAGTTCTTCATTATGACACCTTGTATATGTTAATAAATGTATTATCAAAAATGAACTGTTTTCTAAAATTTGAATTTAAAATTTTAGACATTTTTTCTTCAGCAAAATATATTTTTTGTCTTCTTCAAACACTTTAAAATCTCTTTCATTAACTTGGAATAAAGAAATTTCTGGATAGTCAGAAACTAAAAAGAGAAAAGTAAATATGTGATAAAGGGAGACTTTTCCAAATACTCATGCTAATTGTTTTGGAAGTTCAAACCAAATACTTAAGGGTGAATCATTTTAGTTTGTAATTTAGATGTTTTTAATGGAACCAATAAAAGACTTTCACAGTGAAAAACTCTCAAATCTTCCAGTTTCCTAATCACTATATAGTGCTTTAAAAATTATGAGTAGATCAGAGATTCTCTTATCTTTCTTATATCAAATACTTCTTACTGAATAAAAACATTGTGTTTATTACTTTAAAGATATATATTATTAAGCTTCTTAAAAAATGTGGAACTTTTTAATCTGTATTTACAAAACCTTTAGAACTCATTTTTTTTTTATCTACTTTGTACACATTCATAAAAACAATAAGTGTACCACCACATCTGGGATACAATTTTTAATGTGATTTAAAAATACATTAGGTGTGTTATGTATACAATAGACTAGGATAACTCCTTCAAAGAAATCACCACCTAACCAACTGGATTACATAAATTTTGATAAAATAACGAAACGTGTGTTTACCCAGTAGAGCTACCAGTAGGAGCTATTCTGCTCTACAGATAAATACATACAAAGAACTGCAAGAGTCATTCAGAGTCTCTAAGGTGATAATTTACATTTTTTTGCTTGAATATCGCTTTTATAATAAAATATATACTCTTTCTGAAAGGGAAAAATGGACAAATACTGCAATCAATTTTTAATGGTTTATAATAAGCAAGGATGCATATTCAAACTTCAGTTAATTTTGATGCTTTACAAAAACAATTGTAAAACTATTTTAAAATGGTAAAAAATGCATAAATCATATTTGAATAACTAGGTAACTCTGCTAATTTAAATTCAAACCACTCATTAGTAAAGTGAAATATATCTGGTAATTTAAATGCAAAAAATGAAGTAAAAAGAGTTAACAATACTTTCTATAGTAGTTATGTCTTTAAGATACTAGCAGCACATTTTTTTTAAAAGAACATTAACTTTGACTCATATAAGTAAAAATAGCTATAGTTAATATAATAATGCACATCATAGTCTATTTTTATAGTCAAAGGTAGAATGGTTTCCTCCAAATGAAAGGGAAATTAATTAGTCATTCAAGCAAATACATAATAAGAAAGCACTCCAAACAAAGGAGATTCAAGTGGTCAAGTCAATCAGCAAAAATGTAGTGAAAGTAACTAAAGCATAGTCATTTTCACAACAGTAGCAATATTGAATAAAGTCTAGTATCTAATTATATAGTTTGGCAATGTTTGTCTATAAATAGCTGTATCACCTAATTTTGACATTTTATGTAGAAATATTCTAAATGGTCACATTTTGTAGAGAAGAGTATTAATAATATAAATAACAATAAGTACAATAATGCTTCTAAGTATAAAAAATAAACCCTTTAATCCTATGTAGATTGAAATAAAGTGATATTACAAAAGGAGTATTTTCAGCAAAAGGAGAAATTTTCATTGTAAATGCAGGAATTGTCCACCCTCTCCTGTCTTCTATGAGGAAATGAAATCTTCTCACCCTGTCACCCTGCACCCAAGATTTTTGTCTACGTCAAAAAAAAGCTTAAAATTAAAGAGTCAACCCTTTACCCCTCTTTCATGCTTTATAAAGCAAAAAGCCAAACTCTTCATGGCCTCTCTCTTCTAACCACCTAAGATTCAAATAAGGGTAATTGCTCTCTTTTTTTGTTCAGTAGTGTCCTGGTGAGGGAATGATTTTACTGTCCCTTTTCTGTGGGGTCCTGCCGTTTTATCTAAAAGGAAATGAATTATAACAGGATGACAAGGCCACAAAACAAAGCCATTTAGTTTACAAATCTATTATGTCCTTCAATCTGTTTTATGGGCCTGGTCCTATTATAAAGCAAGAAAAACCCTAAAACAAACTCTTTTTTTCCTTTCTTTCCAGTGGAAACATCTACAATTTTATGATTCTTTAACAGTTTAGCCTAAAATGTCTTCACTGTGTGTGTGTGTGTGTGTGTGTGTGTGTGTGTGTGCGTTTTTCCCCAAGAGTCCCTCTACCCCACCTTCTCAAACGTAGAAAACATCAGAAACAAGAAACTGGACTTTTCGAATACTAAGTGCTGACAACTGTCAGAAGCACTTTACTGGGACATCACTGACTGTAGCTTCAATGAATTAAGCTTGATTCACTGCGGGTGAATCATTTTCAATGCAGAGCTGTTCAGCAGTAATTGGCCAAGAAACCCTGCTGCGAAAAGCACTTGTCAAATAATGCTTGTTTACAAATATATCTCCAGACAGCAAAAAGTGGCAGTTACTGAATAAGTTCAGGGCCACCTCCAATATTCATAAAAGTGGACATGCTCTCTTTACTTATTAAATCTATTTACATTTTCACTTGTTGATATACTTGCTAATGTTTGCCCTGCTTGATCAATCTCAGAGATAAGTTTCTTGTTAAATATGCTTCTGAATTATTTTATAATAAAAGTGTCTTGTATTACACCAGAGTTCAAAGGTTTCTTCCACATGTAATTAATGCCTAATATATGTAAAAAGACAACATATTTTTTTCTTATCTTAGAAATCAGTCTAAAGAGTATTTTCTTCTTATTGTCTTTTATCCAATATATCTTAACATTCATTCCATCTTAGTTTAAGATTCTAGATGTATGTTTGGCCTTTCCTGTACAGTTCTGCTTATTTATGTCTACCAAAGTTAAATTTTAAAAATGACTAGAATACAAATTGTGAATGTAAAGTCACATTTATGTCTATCTGCCTTGAATTTTTTTCTCACATACTGGGATCATTCATATTATATATATATATATATATATATATATATATATGCACACACCCATATATATATGCACACACACACTATAGTCTGGGAAGTCACTAGGTAGCTATAGGTTGCAGAAGGCAAAGTATATGAGAGCAAGTTATTAATGGATGCTGTGCATACATCAAATCTTTCTGCCCCTGATCTTCCAAAGGCCTTCCAGAAATTAACAATCAAAAACAAACTTTAAAACTCCAATTGGAATCTTTAAACAAATTAATAAATTCCTATTATTAGTATCTTAATATAGTATTGTTTGATTTATAATAACACATGGAGAAACAAAAAGAAAGGGGAGCATAAATTTTATAGAACAGAAGTAATGTTCTGAGATGATACCAATGGAAAGATGGAAAACTGTTGGGTAGAAATGGAATGAATGAGGTAAAATCATATATATTAATACGATTTTATTTCCTACTATGTGAAATAGTGATAGACCCCTGCAATCCCCACCTCACTAGGGCCAAAGTTTTGCTGTGTGTTCCACTAGCTGGCATAAGGACAAGACAACCTGTGGTTGTTAGGTCTGTGAAATCAACCAGTCTACCTTCCAGAAGATTTGAGCTCTGCTTACATCACCTTAAGAGGCCAGTGCTATTTCCTAGCTTCTCTCCCATTCCCTCTGCCTCTTCCTCCCAGGCGCAGTCCTGGCCCTTGAGGCAACATTTTTCCTCCTTCCCTAACGGAAAGCTTCTACTCCCCTTCATCTCTACATAACCACTTCCTTCATCACACCTGGGGGGGGGGGATGAAATATAATGGGAACAGGAAAGGATGAATGACAGTACTATCCCTGCTACTCTTTAAATCCAAACCAGGATGCCCCTTCCGGTGGCATACGACAGTTCATAAAAGGACTCCAAACCCTGTCACCATCTTCGGGACTTCTAACATCATGAATCTAACATGAGAGGTTAATAAAACGACTATGACTGAAAACACTTTTTCAACTTTACAGAGAAGGGGGAAAGATGCGGATGGGGTTAAGCATGAGAGATTACCATAGCTAGCTAGCTAGCTAGACTGAGCTACATAGAATCTTTAAATCAGATTTAAAACAATAAATTGAGGGTTAAAGAGAGAAGTTCACGGGGTGGGGTGGGGTGGGGCCGGGAGTAGCAGTCGGCCCCGCTTTCACACGGTTCCTAGGGAGCTGGCAGCGCTCCTAAACCAGCTCAGCGCCTTCTCCTGCAGCCACACAACCCGTGCAAGTCACGAGGACATACACGACCCCGAAGGCTGCTGCTGCTTCATCTTTCTGGTCCAGCGTCCCCAGCCCTAGGAGTGGAAGGATTTTTTTTTTTTTTTTCCCCAAGGCTCTGTGCCTCACCCGTGGCTTGCGGAGCCGATTCAAATCGAAACCCCAGTATTCCAGCCGGGGGTTAGGGTTTTTGATGATGTTTCCACGGTGGAGCTGACCGCTTCCCTGCAGCCGGGATCGGGATCTGAGACGCTCCACCTCCCACCTCCATTCTGGAGGAACGAGCCTTTGAGCTGAGCCCCAGCGCGGCGGGGGTGTGAGAGGAGCCAGCGCCGCTGGAGCAGACCCAGGGCCAAGGGCGGCCGCCCGAGCTGTGGCGGGCCCGGGAACTGAGCACGGCTCCGGGAGCAACGGGCGCCACGGAGGTGCTGCTCGACTCTCCCGCCCAGCCGAAGGCTGACACGGCTTCAGAGTCCGGAGCGCAGGATTGGGGGTGGGGAGGAGGGCTGGGGACTCCAGGCTCGGGCTCGGGCCAGAGCGGGGCTTTCCGTCACGCAAACACCGAGACACGAGCCCTAGTGGGTTCGAGCAGCAACTTCCAGGCAGCGACACTCCACCCCTCTTCCGCCTCCCGCCGCATCCCACCTTCCCGCCTTCTTCCACTTTCACCTCGATGTGATGATGAGCCCCCAAAGTGAAGGGCACCCCACAGTGTGGGGCTCCTTCTGTCCCTCGCCATTCCCCTCCCTCGAGAACTAACAGCTCTCGCCACCCACCCCAGAATAGCAGCTGGCGATGCCCTAAATAACAGCTTCCAGAAGGCACTTTCCCCCAAAATAAAAGCAGCCAGTCACCCCCACAATATTTCCCATCGCCGGCCTCAAATAACGGTTTCTAAGCCCCCCTCTCCCGAGATCGTGGTCGCTGAGCTTCGAACAGTTCCCACTCCTCCGAGCCCGAAATGTCACTTCCCCACGCGCTCCAAGTGAGAACCAGCCGCACCCAACCTCCCGGCGCGGGTCTCGGACCTCTCCTTCCCCCGCGTGCAACTTCCCAGCCCCCCAAACAGCCTCGGTCCGCACGCGGGTCCCTCGCCCGGCGCCCCGCACCTAAGGGCAAACAATGCACCCAGAAACAGCAGAGGGGGGCGAGAAGGCTGGCGAAACCGGACACATGTGAATTGGCGATGCGGAGGGAGATTTCTTCCGCGGCGGCAGCGTCCAGACCGCCCCGACCCGCACTTCCAGGCCCCGCCTCGCCCCTCCGCCCCAGGTCGCTGCGGTCCCCACCCCCAACCTACCTTCGTTGCTGGGGCTGGCCAGGAGGGTCCGGAGCGCGGCGCACAGGAGGAGGCAAGTCCAGAGGGGGGCCCTGCGAGGTGCGGAGTAGCAGCCGGCCAGAGATGCAGGGGTGCTGGGGGTGTCGCCGTCGCCCGGGGGCCTCCGGCGTCCCGCACCCGGGGGCCCCGAGCCCCGCATCTTCTCCTGGCCGCCTCCGCCGCTGCTGTCCCGCGCGTCTCAGTCCACGGCCCCGGCTTCGCGGAGGGGGCGAGGGAGGCTCGCGGTGCCTTCGCGTTCCCCGTGGGGTCCCTTGCCTTCTGGCGCGCGGCTCTTCCAAATGCGGGGACCGCGGGTCCGCGGAGACGTCCGAAGTTTGCTCCCGGCTCCTGCCTCCCTTCTCCTCGGTGGGGCTTACATTAAATACTAGCTATGGCTGAGAGCGCGGTTCTGGACCGGACACCAGGGTGTCGAGAGGGTCCCGCGTCCTGCTTCTCTGCCTCTTAAGACTTTTCAGGATTGGGGGTCTTTAAAATGCCCCTGAGGGGAAGATAAAGATTCCTTTTCAGTCTTCAGGGCTGAAATAAATGATGAAGGGAAGGGAGACAAGTCATCGTAAGTCAAGAAAGATCCTCACTAAAAAGAGGAGGAAAAGACAGGGTGGCTACGGATAAAGGAAAGGAGTTGAGAAAATACGAGCGAGGCGAGCCGAGGAGAAGATCCGGAGAGTTCCGAGCCTGGCAGAAGGAAACAGCTGCGGGCTGAGCGCGGACGAGGGGAGGTCCTGGCGGCGGCGAGCGGGCAGGAGCGCGGAGCCCGGCGGCAGCAGCCCGGAGCTGCGGCGGTCCCCGCGGCTCGGGGAGGAGGCGGCGCGCGCGCGGCTGGGAGGACGCGGTGGAAACTGCACCGCCACCGCGCGCTCCTGCTGGGTCTGGAGCTCTGTCGTCTCCTCTGCCTCCCAGCTCTGCACCTCCCCTCCTCCCCCCTCCTCCTCTCGCCAGCTCCCCCGCCCTCTGCTGCTCGCAGCCTCGCCAGCGAGCATCTACTGTAAGTGTGAGCTGCTTAGACGAAGTCACACACTCGCCGAGGGAAGTGGTCGGGAGGCTGCCGTGGTGAGTGTTGCCTAGCGGTCTCCGGGAAAGGCGCGTCTTCCTCCCCGGAGAATTGGGGCGAAGAATTCTCTGGACGGTGCCTGCGAACACCGGGGCTCCCGGGAGGCGGAAGGGAAATCAGCCTTAGGCTCCGCCGGCAGCCCTTGGAGAAGCGGGTCCCTCGGTTTGGCACCGTGCCTGCTGCCCATCGCGGGCTTGTGGCATCAGCCACCTTGTCGTCACATAACCACGTCTTCGCGGGCTGTGCTGGTCCGTGGCTAGTTTCCCAAACACCCATATCGCTCGCTGCTGCTCCCCCTTTCTATTCTTCCAATACTTTGGCAGCTGGGATGGGATAATTAGTCAACGCTTCCTTCAGAAGTAAATTGTAGAATTTCTAAATATAGACACCGTGACTATAATTGAAATTTCAGGGAGTCAACGAATTTGACTGACTGATATTTGTCGTGTGCCAGGTACTTGACGATGTGATCATTTAATTCATTAATTTCATTGATAGAATGTGTTACAGAACTTTAGAAATTATATGATACGCAGCTATAGGCAATTAATTCCGGTGAAATTGGCACGGGTCAAATAATTTCAGGGTTTAAAAAATATTATTTTAATTTCGTGTATTCTACTGCATTGAGAGATTTACAAATTAATTACCAAAAAACTGGTTTAAAAGAATTGACTTTCTATGCTTCACCTTTATTATGTATTCTCTTGCTTTTAATATTTTTTCTTCAACTTTCTCATTCATTCTTTCAAAGAGATACATCTGAAGGACAATTGTAGTAAACATTGCAAATAAAACATATACCAAAAGTGTGAGTTTGGGAGAAAGGTATCTTGTTTAATTTGTGGTCTAGTAACTACTGTGAAGATTGGGTTTGCATTCGCACCTCATGAAGGGGAGTCCGCTCACTAGCTTTGACATCTAGAGTCTGTCTTCACAATAAATTTCTCATCATCTTTAGCTGATGACATTTGTTTTCTGTTTAAATATTTGTAATAAAGATGAAAGAATAAAGAAGCAGTGATGCAATTTTATAAAGAGGTGGAAGCTCATCTTTGTTTTTTGTTTTTTTGTTTGTTTGTTTGTTTTTTCTGAAATGTTTTGGCACCAGAAATCTAAAAGCAGCTTCTTTTCATTATAATGTGCTCCAAATGCATGAAGCAAATTTAAAGAAATGGCAGTGAATCAGCCTTTCAGTTTGGCAAAAAACTGATGGAAAGTTGAGATACAAAGTTGAATTTTATATTTCTATTTGAAGACCATTCAAAATGTAAACTCCTCCTTCCAAATTATAGTTGAATAACTTAAAAATATCTACACAGAATACCAACTAAGTTAACTAAAACCTAGGGATACATAATAATGCTATTATGGAACGTAGGCAGTTTAAGGGGACTTTGAGCTTGTTACTTTACTTCTATAGGTCTCAGTATCCTCATCAATAAAATGATTTGGAGAAAATGATCTTCAAGTTCCTTTTACTTCCATATCCTTTGCATTTCTAAGTTACTACCCTGTTCACCTATCTCCAATTACTTACTGTTGAGTACAGAATTTTTCAATTTCTTCAGCCTGGCATTGAAAGTATTCTACTACAAAAATCTTAAATGAATTTTCTGTTTTACTTTACCTTAAAACTTGAAATTCAGTATTCCCTAAATAGCCCATACCTCTTCATTTTTATGCCTGGCATTCCATCCCAAAGAAGATTCACCCCCTAAAAATATTTAACCCTTTCCTTCCCACACATCTCTCTCATCTAAAATCCTACCCAGTGTCCAAAGAGTATAAGTAATCAAGACTGATCTTTTCACAAAAAGAAGTGATTTGGTATTCCTTCTCAAAGTATCCATAGCTTATGATGTATGTCAGTCAACACAATGGCAATATTCTCTGAATGAAAAACTGGAACCAATTATTTAAGAACTATAAGTTTATGTATTGGGATGAAAGGAATTTAAACTGGGTATGTCAAAGAAAACTTGGGACGCTATTCACTATGGTTGGTAATTATCTCCTACCCAAAATACTTAAGTCTTCTTTAAGTGACTAAGGCTACAGAAAGCCAACTCTTTAATTTTCTTCACCTTAAATAGCAGCCATCTTCATCATGGTTTTTTAATAACATTTGTCATATGTCCTTGAAAGAATGAACAGCTATAGAATGGAGCTCCAATTACAGCAATGAAAGAGTTAATCAAGGCAATGAGGATGGTTTGATTTGGGCCTCAGTCTCAAAGAGAACTTATATCAGGTCTTGTGTTGTTTTCTTGGAATGTAAATTCTATCTTAGCATACTGACATTGGACCACAGTATTGCATGAAAACTAGATTTGTCTTTTTCCTTCATACTTTACTACCTTGCACCAGAAGAGGCTAAAACTTCAGTAAGGGCTTGAAAGTCCCATTGTTTGCATTTCTCTTGCTTGGGATAACTGCTGTGGCCTCAAAAGGTGAAAGTGGCTGATATCTCTCTAGATTTCACTGTAGATTTGGCTTTTTGCTAAGCTTTCATAAAGAAAAGAAATTCAGGATCACCTTGATAAGACACCTTGAAAGGTTACTACCCTATAAAAGATACTATAGTTAAGTTCAATGTATTAATAATCCTGAATATCTTCACTGAATTCAAAGTGGAACAACAAAAGCAATTATAATAAGCAGAATTGCTAGTAATTACTGAAAATGTGCTATGTGTGAAGCATTACATGATGTTTTACATTAATTATTTTACTTAATACTGACATTTCAACCACACTGTTGGTGCAATTATTAGCCCCATGTTAATGATGAGAAGACTGAGGAAATGCGGTTAGGCAATCTTAGTGGCCCCACAGTCTCACAGCTAATAAGACAACACAGTTTTAACCCATGGCTCTCACTCTGTGTAAAAAAAAAAACTGTAATGTAACGGAAGTGAAGAATAAATGTGATAATCAGTTATTCAAAAAAAAAAGAGAGAGAGAGAGAGAGAGACAGAGAGAGAATGAGAGGACTGTCCCCAAATTCTGCATTAATGGGGACAATTAATAAATAAAAATATTCCAATCTTTAGGTTTACTTAAATCCAAAAGCAGCTAGCCAAATAATGTAGTACACGTCAGATAAATGAATAGAAGAAAATAAGAAACAAGGGAGCCTATATAAGCATTTTTTGGGGAAAAAAGATTGTCTCATATAAACAAAAATGTTCATACAATTTGTGTATAATGGAGAGACAATGGGCCAAATCAAGAAAACAGTGAGTTGTGTGGACAGACAGTATTAGCACAGATTGCCCAAAACTCATTAAACCATGGTAGAAAACATAAACAACAGTCTTTAGAAAAATAATCTAAATAGGGACTCCTGTATGCCTCAGTTGGCTAAATGTGTGCCTTCAGCTCAGGTCATGAGCTCTGAGTCCTGGGATTGCGCCCTGAGCTCGGCTGCCTCTGCCTCTGCTCCTCCCCCCAACTTGTACTCTCTCTCTCTCTCTCAAATAAATAAATAAAATCTTTTAAAAGAATCTAAATAAAACTTCAGATGCCAAAAAGCATTTTTTCCTAAAATGTTATGAAGTATTGGCAATTTTTTACATAGTTGTTTTTTAAATATTTTTGCCTCTTAGCAATATGATCTCTTTGGGAGAATTTTGGGGGTTTTAAGCAAGAGCAAAGCAAAATTTTAACCCATGGTAGATTTTAGATACGGAATTATAGGATAGCCTAATGAACTATAAGATACACTAATGAAGTTAATTTTCAAGTCCATGATTTCCTGAAGAGGATATATATATGGTGATGTTAATTATTTTGACCCCAAAGGAAAAGGCTGACTAAAATGTATTTAAGCAATCAATAGCTCTTAAAGTTCACAACCAAGAAAATGCTAATGTATTCATTATTTTATGTCGCATTTTAATGTAATTAACATAAAACAGATATTATTTTAATTTCTGTTCATAGTTATTTTTTTTAAAGATTTTATTTATTTTTTTGACAGGCAGAGATCACAAGTAGGCAGAGAGGCAGGCAGAGAGAGAGGAGGAAGCAGGCTCCCCGTTGAGCAGAGAGCCCAATGCTTGATCCCAGGACCCTGGGATCATGACCTGAGCCGAAGGCAGAGGCTTTAACCCACTGAGCAACCCAGGTGCCCCCATCTTTTTAAGAAGTCTTTTTAAGAAGTTTTTTAAGAAGTTTTCTGAAGTCTCCAAGTCACTTCTCCCTACTAATGACCTACATTTTTACTATTAATGTTTAATATAATTATATTTCAATTTAATTGATTATTGAGTGATTTAAAAAATAAAGAATAAATACTTTTTAATAAGTTAATAAGGTTTTAATTATGTTATTTTATTACTTAACAATACATTGAAATATTACTTGTAATGAAAACAAAAGTTAAAGATAAAAACAGCTTGTTAAGGAAGTGAAACCATCATGGATGGCGCTGTCTGGGTAGAATATGATGTTATATATTTGTCAAAATGCATAATGTACATAACACCAAGAGTGAAACCTAATGGAAACTATGGACTTTAGTTAATAACAATGTGTCAATATTGGCTCATCAGTTGTAATAAAGTCAACTCCACACCTTAAAAAAATAAATAGGTTTCTATCACAATCTGCCCTCATTTTTGTCTTTTTTATGACTACCAAGAACATAATAAAATCCTCCACTGTCAATGAGTACTAATAGAGAATTTTGTAGCAAAGAATAAGAAGCAAGATATTTGGGCGCCTGGGTGGCTCAGTGGGTTAAGCCGCTGCCTTCGGCTCAGGTCATGATCTCAGGGTCCTGGGATCGAGTCCCGCATCGGGCTCTCTGCTCAGCAGGGAGCCTGCTTCCCTCTCTCTCTCTCTCTCTGCCTGCCTCTCTGTCTACTTGTGATCTCTCTCTGTCAAATAAATGGATAAAATCTTTAAAAAAAAAAAAAGCAAGATATTTAAATAAATTAGCATGAACTGAATAGCCACCGGTTTCTACTGGTGGTAGTGGTGGTTGATTTCTCTAATCACTCCTGTGTTAGTGTGTGAGGATTGCTGACACTTCATCTAACAGGAAGCCAGTGCTGCTGTAGTTGATGAAAAACCAAACTGAATTGCCAGGAATTCTTTGGTGGTTGTTTGCCTCCGGTATCTTAGAAAACTGGCATCAAATGACAATGTGGACAGTGAAATAGTAAGGACTCTGGGGGCTGAAAAAGTAGGGAAAGTGTACTCAGAAGAGTCCCAAGATTGAAGTGATACACTGGGAGAGTGACTCACTTCGCTAAAACTCACCTATCCTAACCATCTTCTGGATTCTGGAAGCATTTACTGTTATGCAAAAAATAGGTTGTAACATTTTTCATATTCAGAGGGAGATTTTTTATAAATACAGTGCTTAAACTCACTTGAAATTCGTAATAATCTATGCATACAGGAACATATTTCATAATCTAGCTAGCTATAGTTTCCTAGAGGAAAAACTGATAAATTTGCTCAGTGGCATAAGTAAATACGAGGTACATATGCACTCAAGCTTTCGATGCTGCTGTTGGTTGTCCATGAAACAGGCATCTAGGTAAAAGCTAGTGGTGTTAATCTCATGGACTCTCTCATGCTCTGCCGGTGGGAAGTGAATCTAGAACATCTTTTGTAGGGTGCTTCAGAATACCATCAAGTGCCTTTAAAATGTGATAGCTTTGCATCTAGCAATTACAGATTTTTAAAATTTAAACAAATAAATTAATTAAAATGCACTAAAAGATGAAACACAATGGTATCGTTAAGTTTTTATTTAAATTCCAGTTAGCTCACATACACTGTAATGTTAGTTTCAGGTGTATAATATAGTGATTCAACACTTCCTACAACACCTGGTGCTCATCCCAAGTGCCCTCTTCAATCCCTATTACCTATTTCACCCATCAACTCTCCCACCTCCATGCCGGTAACTAACAGTTTGCTATCTATAGTTAAGTCTGTTTCTTTGTTGGTCTCTCTCTCTCATTTTTTCACTTTGCTTGTTTGTTTTGTTTTTTATTTCTACATATGAATGAAATCCTATGGTATTTGTTTTTCTCTGACTTATTTCGCTTAGCATAATACTCTCTAGCTCCATCCATGTCATTGCAAAAGGCAAGATGTTATTCTTTTTGATGGCTGAGTAATAGTCCATTATATATTATATAGTCCATTATATATTATATAGTCCATTATATATATATATATATATATATATATATAGACACACACACATACCACTTCTTCTTTACTTACTCATTAGTGGATGGACACTTAGGCTGTTTCCATAATTTGGCCACTGCAGGTAATCCTGCACTAAACAGCAGGGTGCATATAACCCTTTGAATGAATATTTTTGTATTCTTTGGATAAATACCTAGTAGTGCAATTGCTGGATCATAGGGTAGTTCTATTTTTAAATTTTTGAGGAATCTCCATACTGTTTTCCAGAGTGGCTGCACCAGTTTGCATCCCCACCAACAGTGCAAGAGGATTCCCCTTTCTCCACATCCTTACCAACATTTGTTGTTTCTGGTGGTTTTGATTTTAGTCATTCTGACATGTGTGACATGGTATCTCATTGCAGTTTTGATTTGCATTACCCGGATGATCAGGGATGTTGAGCATCTTTTCATGTGTCTGTTAGCCATCTGTGTGTCTTCTTTGGAAAACTGTATATTCCTATCTTTTTAATTGGACTATTCATTTTTTGGGTGTTGAGTTTTATAAGTCCTTTATGTATTTTGGATACTAACCCTTTATTAGATATGTCATTTGCAAATATCTTCTCCCATTTCATAAGTTGCATTATAGTTTTGTTGATGGCTTCCTCTGCTGTGCAGAAGTTTTTGTTTGTTTGTTTTTATTTTGATGTAGTCCCAATAGTTTATCTTTGCTTTTGTTTCCCTTGATGCAGGAGACGTATCTAGAAAAATATTGCTATAGCCAATGCGAGAGAAATTACTGCCTCTGCTGTCTTCTAGGATTTTTATGGTTTCAGGTCTCACATTTAGGTCCTTAATCCATTTTGAGTTTATTTTTGTGTGTGGTTTAAGAGAGTAGTCCAGGTTCATTCTTCTGCATGCTGCTGCTCAGTTTTCTCAACACCATTTGTTGAAGAGACTTTTTCCCATTGGATATTCTTTCTGCTTTGTCCAAGATTGATTGACCATACAGTTGTGGTACATTTCTGGGTTTTCTATTCTGTTTTATTGATCCATGTATCTATTTTTGTGCCAGTAACATTCTGTTTTGATTACTAGAAGTTTGTAAGATAACATGAAGTGGAGAATTCTGATGCCTCCAGCTTTTATTTTTTCCCCCCAAGGAGGCTTTGGCTAATTGAGGTCTTTTTTTGCTTCCACACAGATTGTAGGATTCTTTGTTCTAACTCTGTGAAAAGTACTGTTGGTATTTTGATAGGGATTTCATTAAATGTGTAGATTGCTTTGGGTAGTACAGACATTTTAACAATATTTTTTCTTCTAATCCATGAGCATAAGGTATTCTGTTTCTTTGGCCATCTTCAATTTCTTTCATCTATGTTTCATAGTTTCCAGAATACAGGTTTTTTGCCTCTTTGGTAGGTTTGTTCCTGGGTATCTTACTGTTTTTGGTGCAATTGTAAATGGGGTTGACTCCTTAATTTCTCTTTCTGCTGCTTCATTATTGGTGTATAGAAATGCAACAGATTAGTGTACATTGATTTTGTATCCTGAGAATTTGTCAAATTTGTTTATCAGTTCTAGCAGCTTTTTGGTGGAGTCTCTCAGTTTTTCTATCTGGGTATTGTCATAAGCAAATAGTGAAATTTTACTTCTTCCTTGCTGATTTGTATGGCTTTTATCTCTTTTGTTGTCTGATTGCTGTGGCTAAGACTTCTAGTACTATGTTAAATAACAGTGGTGAGTGTGGACATCCCTGTTAGGTTCCTGATCATAAAGGAAAAGCTCTCAGTTTTTCCCCATTGAGGATGATATTAGCTGTGCATTTTTCATATCTGATCTTTATTATGTTGAGATATGTTTCCCCTAAGCCTGCTTTTTTGAGGGTTTTTGTCATGAGTGAATGTTGTACTTTGTCCAATGCTTTTTCTGCATCAATTGAAATGATCATATGGTTTTTATCCTTTCTTTTATTACTGCAGTGTGTCACATTGATTGATTTGCAAATATTGAATTACCCTCACAACCAGAAATAAATTCTACTTGACTATAGTTAATGATTTTTTAAATGTATTTTTAGATTCAGTTTGCTAGTCTGTTATTGAGCATTTTTGAATACATATTCATCAGAGATATTGGCCTGTAGTTCTTTTAGTGGAGTGTTTGTCTGGTTTTGGTATCAGGGTAATCCTGGTCTCATATAATGAATTTGGAAGTTTTCCTCCGTTTTCTGTTCTTTTGGAAAAGTTTGAGAAGAATACGTATTCTTCTTTAAAATTTTGGTAGAATTCTGGGGCGCCTGGGTGGCTCAGTGGGTTAAGCCACTGCCTTCGGCTCAGGTCATGATCTCAGGGTCCTGGGATTGAGTCCCACATCGGGCTCTCTGCTCAGCAGGAAGCCTGCTTCCTTCTCTCTCTCTCTCTGCCTGCCTCTCCGTCTACTTGTGATCTCTCTCTGTCAAATAAATAAATAAAATCTTAAAAAAAAAATTTTGGTAGAATTCCTCTGTGAAGCCATCTGGTCCTGGGCTTTTTTTTTTTTTTTTTTTTTTTTTTTTTGGTGAGTTTTTCTTGATTACTGATTCAATTTCTTTGCTGGTTATCAGTATGGTCAAGTTTTCTATTTCTTCCCGTTTCAGTTTTGGTAGGTTATGTATTTCTAGAAATTTACCCATTTCTTCTTTATTGTCCAGTTTATCAGCATATAATTTTTATAATATTCTCTTACAGTTGTTTGTATTTCTGTGGTGTTGGCCATCATTTCTCCTATGTCACTTGTAATTTTTTTTGGACTCCTTTTTCCTTTTTTGATAAGTCTGGCTATAAGTATTTCAATTTTATTAATTTCTTAAAGAATTAGCTGGTTTCATTGATATGTTTTATGGCATTTTTAGTTTCCAAATCATTTATTTCTTCTCTAATCTTTATTATTTCCTCCCTTCTGCTAGGGCTAAACTCATTTGTTTTTTCCTTTTCTGGCTTCTTTGGGTGGTTTTTTTTTTTTTTTTTTTTTTTTTTTTGAGATTTTTCTTGCTTCTCAAAGTAGCCCTGCATTGCTATATGCTTCTCTCTTACGACCAATTTTGCTACAACCCAAAGAATTTGGACAGTTGTGTTTTCATTTTCATTTGTTTCCATGTATTTTTCTATTTCTTCTTCTATTTCCTGTTTGATCCATTCACTGTTTAGTAGCATGTATTGGTGGTCTTTCTGGATATTTTTCTAATGGTTGATTTCTAATTTCCTCACATTGTGGTCCGAAAAGTGCATGTATGATTTCAATCTTTTTCTATATCTTGAGGCCTGTTTTGTGACCTAATATGTGTTCTGTTCTAGAGAATGTTCCACATGCACTCAAAAAGAATGTGTATTCTGCTGCTTTAGGGTGAAATGTTTTGAATATATCTGTTAAGTCCATCTGGTCTAGTGTGTCATTCAAAGCCATTGTTTCTTTGTTTATTTTTTGTTTTGACAATCTGTCCATTGATGTAAGTGGGATTTTAAAGCCCCCTACTATTATATTACTATCAATTAATAGCATGTTTTTTATTAATTGTTTTATATATTTGGTTGCTCCCATGTTGGTGTATAAATATTTATAATTGTTATATCTTTTCCTTGGATTGTCCCTTTTATGATTATATAGTGCCCTTCTTTGTCTCTTGTTACAGTCTTTAGTGCAAAGTCTAGTTTTCCCAATATTTAGTATTGCTACTCTGGCTTTCTTTTGATGTCCATTTGCATGATAAATGCTTCTCCATCCCTTCATTACAATCTGCATGTGTCTTTAGGTCTGAGTCTCTTGTAGTTCTTCTATAGGTAGGTCTTGTTTTTTTATTCATTCTGAAACTATGTGTCTTTTAATCAGAATGTTTAGTCCATTGACATTCAAAGTACTCATTAATAGATAAATTTATTATAATTACAATTTACTGAATTGTCTATTTACTATAAATTTATTTTCATTTTATTACTTGTTTGGTCATTATTCCTGGAGATTCTCTCTGATCCTTTCTTTTGGTCTTTTAAGGAGTCCCCTTTAATATCTCTTGCAGGGCTAGTTCAGTGGTCATTAACTCCTTTAGTTTTGTTTGTCTGGAAACTCTTTATCTCGGCTTCTATTCTCAGTGATAGCCTGATTGCATAGAGGATTCTTGGCTGCAGATTTTTTTCCATTTAGCAAGTTGAATGTATCACTCCATTCTCTTCTGTCTTGCCAAGTTTCTGTTGAGAAATCTCCAGCTACACTAAGAAGGGTTTTTCCTTTTATGTTAAGGACTTCTGTTGTCTTGCTGCTTTTAAGATTTTTTTTTCCTTATCACTATATTTTGCAAATTTAATTATAATATGTCTTGGTGTTGGCCTGCTTTTGTTGATTTTGATGACAGTTCTCTGTGCCTCCTGGATCTGGATGTCTGTTTCCTTCCCCAGATTAGATAAGTTTTCTGCTAGTATTTCTTGAAATAAATTTTCTGCCCCCTTTTCTCTTCTTCCAGGACTCCTATACATTTGATGGATTCACTGAGTTCCCTAAGCCTATCCTCATTTTATGTAATTATTTTTTCTCTCTTTTGTTCATGTTGATTACTTTCCATCCCTTTGTCTTCTAGGTCACTAATTCATTCCTCTGCTTCTTCAGCTTGCTGTTCCTTACATCAAGTCTGTTTCCAATCTGGTTTATTGCACTCTTCATTTTTAATTCTCTTTTAACTCTTTTTTATCTTTATGGCAATGGTCTCACTCTTGTCTTCCATTCTTTTCTCAAGCCCAGTGAGTATCCTTATGATTGTTGCTTTAAATTCCTCATCAGACATGTCATTTATATCTGTTTCACTTAGATCTCTTCCTGTGGTCTTATCTTGTTCTTTCATTTGGGATAAATTCCTTCATCTTGGCATTTTGTCTAAGTCTCTGCCTTCATCTCTGTTTTGGAAAAGCCAGTTATGCGTCTTGCTCCTGAAAGTAATGGTCTTAAGAAGATAAAGTCATATAGTGCCCAGGGCTGGTGCCTCAGTGAATGATTCTGGTGTACTATGTGCACTCTGCTTTTGTGTTTGGCTGCTCTGCAGAGGCTCTCTTTGCCTGCTCCAGACAGTGTTTTGTCTCTGGCCCGAATGTGGTGAGTTTTAACCAGGTGTGTACTGGTGTGCTTGGGAAATGAGATCTGACATCAACTCCACCAGAACTGAGACCCAGCAGAACTCTCTGGATGGGAAATGTGGTGTGGGCAGGGGTTTGTGTTGGTCTTCTGTGGAAGGGCCCACTGCACTGGGACTAAGGCCAGTGTGACTGAGAAGGGCAGTCCCATCAGATTGCAGGGGTGTGAGGCTTGATGTAAGCAAGTTAAGAAACCAGCATGGGTGTTGTACCTTTTCCTGCATGTTGCTCTGTGCTTATGCTAAGGGGTGGGGGAAGACATTGTCCCTATCCAGCTCCATTGTTCCTGGAGAGATGTATCCTTGAATGCGGCCTGTCAGGGAAGCCCTCCTAGAGTAACAAATAATCTCCCCTCTTTGGCCCCAGGCATTTTCAGATCACTGTCACCATGTTATCTGCTCCCAGGTTGTTTGCCTGCCTTGTTTAAGGAGTAGAGTAGTGTCCTCCTGACTGTATCCTAGCCGAGCCTGCTGACCTTTAAAATGCCACTGGTTGCAGGAACTCACAAAATCCAACCCCTCTTGTCTAAGCTCATGGTTTTGGGGAAACATTCTCCTTGTGTATTTCCCTGTGTGCTCCTCTTTCTTGCCCTTTTCTGAGACTGTATCTCCCTTGCTTCCACAGCACCAGTGATCCATTTCTCTCCTAAACCACATCTCTGCACTTCCTACCTTCTTCCATGTTGTCTCTTCTCTCCCTTTAGTCCTTGAACTTGTTCTGTCAGTCTTCAGGTTCATTTCTGGACCATTTAGGATGGTTTGATAGTTATCAAGTTGTGTTCATGGGAAGAGGAGCGCCTAGGGTCCTCCTGTTCCACTGCCATCTTTTTTCCCCCATAATTAATGGGTAAAAATCAGAAATTAATGTTCAATAAGAAGTGTTAAATATATCTGTATAATAATGCAACACCATGGAACCATTTAAATGTTTGGAAGAATATATGCATACTTAAAAAAAAAAAAAACCTCTAAAATATCAGATTATAAAGGCACAATTTAAAGCATTTTGTTTTTAATTTGGAAAGCTATGTATCATTAGTGACATCTGTATATGACTGGTGGGATAATTTGGATTCATTTTTCCACTTTTATTTTTGCATTTTCTATAACTGGCATTTATTACTTATATAACCATGGAAACATAGAAGTAAAAAATATCCCAGAAGAAATACACATACATATAACGCACAGATTCATAATAAGGAAAACAAAAATAAGAGAAAGAGAAAAGGACAGAGGAGAGTTGAGATACAGTCAGTGATAATGAAGAACTTTATGTTACCACAAATTAGTAAATAAAATTCCTTCAGTTAGCTACTGCACCTATTCTGAAAAGAGCTGGAGGACATAATCATTTCTGTAGTATGTCCATAACATTTCCAAGTATTCTGACAATGTTGAGAGGCATAATTTCTGTTGTGTACCTCATGTCCAATGCATTTCCTGCTGGAATCTCCACCACCCCTACTTAGTTAATGGCAGTTCTGTTCTTGTTTCTTTCCACACTGGTTTACCTCATAATTGGCTATGTCCCTCTTCCTCTGCTATAATAATTAAAGGCTTCAAATAGCTAATTTTCTTAACCTTTTGAAATGAGAGGAAGATTGTAACACACAATCACCAAATATTGATATTTGACTTCAGTGTTCTAAAATCTGATAGCCTGAAATATCACTGCAAATTTCTCTGAAGCAAGTCTTTTCATCAAATTCTTTCCTGGTATCAGTTTTCCTGGCTTTCTCTTTTATAATTTTCATCTCTCCCTTCTTCAAGGACCTAAATTCCCATCTTTTCAATTAAATAGAAGATTTGCAAGTTCATTTTCTACAGTAACCTTATGCCCAAAGATTCTCAACAAATATAACTGAAAAAAAAAAAAATCATAGAGAGATTTCCGTAGTCCCACTGGCTCAAAATAGAGCCACCTTCTAAAACAACCCTTTTTCTTTCATGTCTCCTCCTTGTTTTATAAACTTTATAAAAATACGAGATCTATATAGGAACAACAAATATATATCATTAACTACATTTAAGCAATTAAAGGACATAAGGTATGAAAATAAGGTATGAAGATAAAGGACATAGAGGAAGATAACATATGAAAATGTTCATAAAGATTCATAGTAAAACTAGTTGATTTCATTAAAAGTACTATGAGCATTTTTTTTGTCTTGTAAATGAAAATGGATTTACCTGTCAGTACCCATGGCCTCTGAGAAAGAACATGACTCAACAAGGGACCTACCTGTAAGCATGAACATAAATCATCAATTGAAATAGTTGTTTAGAACCTACCAATAATTTTTATTGTTAAACCTGAAATTTTTAGTAAATGGAAGTCAATAAAAATATGAAAATGGGTGTATTATTTTATAAATGTTTATTTTAAATATTAAACAAATAATTTTAATTTTTTCCAGAGAACAAAAATTCTACATAAATATATATAAATTTTCTTTTTTCTTCACTTATATAAAATATAGTCCCAGTATTATTGTATCTGAGAATCAGATTCTATTCCATGTTTACAAACAATTAAAAAAAAACCCAAAGGCAAAGTAGAAATGCACATTCGATATTTTAAAAAAAACACCTCCAAGTTCTTGTTCACGGGCACATGTATGAAGCCTTCCTGCAGACTTACACAGTGGACTCGTCTGAGCACACCAGCCTCCCATTGGGAGATGAATGGACGTGAACATTAGCACCTTCAAAATGTATCAGAGTCCCGATAAGCAAACTTTTAAGCACTGCATTGTCTCTTAAGGTTCTGCCTATGAAAGTTATTTTACTATAAGTGAATTTTTGTAGACATTTCATTTTGAAGTAATTATAGATTCACAAGACATTGCAAAGATATTTACAAAGAAGTTCCATGAATCCTTCCCTATATTCCTTAATTTTCCCTATGTTAATCTAACACATTTGTAACACAATATGACAATGAAGAAATTGACATTGGCACAATTTATAGGACATATTCACATTTCAACAGGTATAAATGCACTCGTGTGTGTGTATGTGTGTGCAGTTTACACTTGTACCATCACCAAAATATCCCCTCATGTTACCCCATTATAGCTGCATATATCCCGCCACCTCTAGCCCTTGGAAAACACTAATAAATTATTTTCCATTTATATTTTTATGTTATTTCACAATGTTACAGAAGAAGAATGATGTAGTACGTACCCATTTATGATTGACTTTTTTTCATTTAACATAATTTCCTTGAAGTTCATCATCCAAATTACATATATATATATATATATATATATATTCCTTTTTATTGCTAAGTAGTATTATATAGCATGAATGTACCACAATTTGTTTAACCATTCACTCACTGATGGACATTTGGGTAGTTTCCAGCTTTGGGCTATTACAAATAAAGCTGCTAAGAACATTTGTGTATACAAATTCCTGTGTGTAAATAAGTGTCATTCTTTGGAGTAAATGCCCAAGAGTGCAATTTTTGGGCCATACGGTAAGTCAATTTTCACTATTAATTTTTAAATGTATGTGATTTATTACCACTCCAATTACACCTCCAAGTTATCAGCAACAACAACAAAACAACAGGATGAATCAAATCCAATTGTATAATCTCTTTGCAAAGAAAATATTAAGACACACAAGAATGTTCCACATAAATATAAAACAGCAAGTGAAATAGCTAGTGGAAGGATGAATAAATAAAAAAAGAATACCTGAAAAAAAAAAAAAAGAATACCTGAAGGAGAACATTTTTAAATCAAATTAATGTCTTGATATATAAATCTATATTTCTATATTTAAACTTCAAGTATCTTAATAGTAGGTAACTAATTTTCTTAATGAAATAATAGCCACAAACTTTTACTTCCTTGATTTACTGAAAAAGTATATTCTTCAACATCATTCTCTCTTCTTAAAAAAATTATTTTAGACTCTTAATGCTTATATGAGAATCAGTAACTCATATCACTTCATCCCAAACTGACATTTCAAAAGATGAGTTCAAATACATTTGCAGAGATATTTTTGAGTTCATTCAAGCTGAGCAGTGCTTCTTATCTTTTGAAATGTCAGGCGGCTGGTCTGAAGAAAATGGAAACAGATCTCTTTTTTAACATCATTACACTGTGGTCATAGGATTATGACTTGGTTTCTCCAACCACACTGTTGGAAAAATATCGTATTTATTTATGTACAAAGGTTTTTCTTTTCCAGAAGAAAGAAAGAAAAAGAACGACAGAAATAAAGAGAAGAAGAAAGAAAAGAAAAGTAAAGAAAATTAAAAAAAAGAAAAGAAAAGAGCATGTGAAAAGTAAAAGTCAGTCATCTTAATTAATTTGCATTGGGAGTTTTACCTGAAGTCCCTTTTTATAGTCTTCCGTTTTGGATATTCTAATCACATTAAGTGGGTTAAAACTTTTATTATCATGCAGTAATGCAGTACTATGAAAACCCAAGAACTGTATAATGTAGACCAAATAAAGGATTTTTGAAACTTAAATCTGACATTAAAAATATTTTTAAATTGCAAAAAGCTACATATAATATTCATATACCCTTAACTCCACCCAAATATTTACAGTATCCTTAATTTCTTAAAATCGTTAAAAATGCTGATGAACGTGTGCCTTGCTTAAACATAATAGATTGAGCGGTACCTGAGTGGCCCAGTCAATTGAGTATATGACTCTTGATCTTGGCTCAGGTCTTGATCTCAGGATCATGAGTTCAAGCCCTGCATTGGGCTCCACACTGGCTGTAGAGCCTACTTAAAAAGGGGGAAAAAAAAAAAAACGTAGATTGAACACATGATCCTCTATCGATTGCCTCTGAAACTCAACTAAAATTACTAATGAAGGGATTTTTAAAATTACTAATAAAGGGACTTAACACAAAGTCATAAGGAGCAAGAGAACAGAAAAGGAGAGAACAGAAAAATATTTTGGAAGATGGACTATAATTGAATGAGTGATATATAATCTAAGAGTCCCAAGAAAATTGAAGCTTAATCAACAGTGGGGGAAAAACTAATAAGCATCCCAATATTTCCTTTCAGTCTTTTATTTTAGTTGATATATAGTGTTATATTAATTTCAGGTATATAATATTCTGATTCAACAATTCCATGCATCACCCAGTGCTTGTTAGAACAAGTGCACTCCTTAATGCCCATCACCTGTTTAACTCATGCTCCCACCCACCTTTCCTCTGGTAATCATCAGTGTGTTCACAGCAGTTAAGAGTCTGTTTCTTCACTTCTCTCTAATTCTCTTTTTTATTCTCTTGATCATTTGTTTTGTTTCTTAAATTCCACATATGAGTGAGATCATATGGTAGCTGTCTTATTTCCTTTAGCATTACACTCTCTAGCTCCATCCATGTCATTGAAAATGGCAAGATTTCATTCTTTTTATTTAAACAGACTTATTTTTTTATTAACATATAATGTATTGTTTGTTTAAGGGGTACAGGTCTGTGATTCATCAGTCTTACACAATTCACAGCACTCGCCATAGAACATACCCTCCCCAATGTCCATCACCCAGCCACCCCTTCCCTTCCAGCAACCCTCACTTTGTTTCCTGAGATTAAGAGTCTCCAATGGTTTGTGAAACAGACTGATTTTTGCTATGAGTCTGAAGAAGGCTCTGAAATTTATGGCATTATGTAATTCAGATAGTGGAACAATGGAATAAAAATATAAGTTTTAGTTGAAAGTGTGTTTTAAAAAGAACCAAATTCCCAGATTCTGTTTCCCAATCTGTGCAGTTAGGTAAATTGCCCTCTTCCTTACCCCATTCAAACCTTGAGTTTTATTCTCTGAAAAAGTTAAAGAGAAGCTCATATTCTAGTTTATATCAGGCAGAATGAAGATAAGAATAGTGTCCTGCATAGCAACAAATTTCCTCAATGCTCAGTTGCTTGAAACCACAGGGATCACTTCAAAGCTTCTGTAGACCTGGAAACTGGGCAGAGCTTAGCTGTAATGTGTGGGTAATGTCCTTCAGAAGCTGAAATCAAGGTATCAGAGGGAACTGTAGTTACTTCAATGCTCAGCTAGTGAAGGACCCACTTCTGAGCTTACTTACTTTGTTGTTGGCAGGATTTGCTTCCTTGTAGGCTCTCTGTTAGAGGCTATCTTTAATTCCTTACCACATGAGTCTCTTCAACATTGCATCTTGCTTCATCAATGTGAGTAAGTTGAAAGGTAAAAGCATATGTGAGCAAGACAAGAGTTATAATTATTTAAAACCTAATCTCTGGAATTATAGTTTATCACTTTTACCTATTCAATACATTAGAAGCAAGTCACTAGGTCAGCACACACTCAAGGGGGAGGGGGAATTACACAAGGATGTAAATATCAAGTGAGATAAGGGGGACATCTTGGGAAATATGGCTACCACACATGTCCAGAACAGCCAGCCTTCCGTGCCCACTCCACACTGAACCCATGATACAGGAATAAGACCAAAAAAACAAAACAAAACAAAACAAAACAAAACAAAAACAAAAAAAAAAAGCTTTTAAAACTAAATATATGTGGGGCGCCTGGGTGGCTCAGTGGGTTAAGCCACTGCCTTCGGCTCAGGTCATGATCCCAGGTCCTAGGTTCGAGCCCCACATCGGGCTTTCTGCTCAGCGGGGAGCCTGCTTCCTCCTCTCTCTCTGCCTGCCTCTCTGCTTACTTGTGATCTCTCTCTGTCAAATAAATAAATAAAATCTTAAAAAAAAAAAACTAAATATATGTGATTGCAATGAAAAATTCAACAAAAGGGTTGATTATACAGTGAAGAAAATGAAGCAAGGAAAAACATGGGGTAGCAGAGTGAATATAAGAAATTGAAAGGACTCCTGACTGCTGAGAAGTCAAACATTCCAAAATAATAATTCCAGAAAGAGAGAAAAGAGAATGAAAAGAAATCATCCAAGAAATAATTAAAATAAAACATATAAAAATGAAGGACACAAGTCTGGATAACCTATATAGTAAAATGGATAAAAATAGAATTAACAAAACTATTTAGTATTGTTGATTCATAGATGATTTCTCATAGAAAATGTCCTTTCAAACAAAACCTGAGGGATGAGAAAGTTTTAAAATGATTTAGATAATTTTGAAATGTGGAAATGAGAAAACATGAGATGTTTGCAATGGGATGGAATGTAATATCTCTTTGGCTTCTCTGCCTGTGGAATTCCTTCTCATTTTAAAATGCTCTTCCCAAATACCACTTCTTTTTCAAGTATTTGAAATACTTATTGAAATACTTATTGAAATACTTATTGAAATACAATAGGCCAAAATCTTAAAGAATAAATGACTCTCTCCCCTTGCATTTTGTTATTCTTAGAGCTGGTGATACTAATGACTCTTTTCTGTATTACATAAGGTCTTTAGTGGCAGAAAACATGTACTAAAAATTTTTGCTGCCAATGTCTACAATAATATGAGATACAATAATGTGTGTATAATCAAGCCATGTTTATGAGATGAATTTAACTGATTTCTTAAATGTTCCAAATCTCCTTATTCATAGGTAAGAACTTTGCACAAATTACCATACTTTGTAATTTTGTGATAAGTACTCTATATTTAATTTATGTCTATTTCATACATCCTTAGATGTGTTAAGAATCTTTTCAAGTTCCAAGATCACGGTATATTTACTTGCAAAATATTCACAATAAAATGCTGATTTTTTTAAAAAGATTATCTATTTATTTGAGAGAGAGAGAGAGAAAGAGAGTGTGTGAGTTGGAGGAGGGACAGGGAGACAATCTTCAAGCAGACTCCATGCTGAGTGTGGATTTTACCCTGGAACCTGATTTCATGACCCATGAGATCATGACCTGAGCCAAAACCAATATTGGATGCTTAATCAACGGAGCCATCCAGGAACTCCTAAAATGCTG
The DNA here is from genome assembly GCF_902655055.1 of Lutra lutra. Classification (NCBI taxonomy): domain Eukaryota; kingdom Metazoa; phylum Chordata; class Mammalia; order Carnivora; family Mustelidae; genus Lutra; species Lutra lutra. Next base: position 195,467,472 of record NC_062279.1, read on the forward strand.
ATTTTTAAGCATCTTTGCATTTAGAAGACATACAGATTTTCAATCTGGTGACACAAAATATATTTAAATAATATAGATTTTATAAATAAATGCACAATGCATGTTTTCCTATTCTTTAATTTTTCCTGTTTTCTTACTTAACAGTCCTAACTGGGTTATGTTTTGGATGAGTAGCAAACCCAGGAAAGACACAATTTGAGGCAAACTGCCTTAAAGCTTTTTAGCATTACCCTAAGGAAATCATAAAAGTCACTATGATATCAACTATTAAATCTAGATTAGTACTTGGCTGTGGGTTTATGTTGGACTATTTTTTTTTTCTAAGTGGATAAAGGTTTTCCTCCTTGCTCAATGAAAGTTTTTGATGGTATTCTGAGTATTAATTTTAAATAGAAGCCCAAATTAAAGAGAAAAAAAAACCCTTGTTTTAGTTATGAGTAACTGATATCAGTATCATTATTTTGTTTTATTCAACTAAAAACAGTTAAATTTTAGTTAACATATTTTGGAAAGATAAGCATTAAATTCTAATGAAACTGTGTACATGTGTACAATTACTATTCAAGTTTGCACACAACTACTGATAAAATTGCTGTAATTGTGCTTGCATGTGTGAAAAAGCTCAATGTCTAATAAAAAGCTGTTTTCACAATTTAAAATTTTTTCCCCTATAGCCATTTATAGAACTGGATTTTTCATTGTTTTCAAGTCAGTTTCAGCCTCAATCTTAGAGTCCAGTCTATTCACATGTCATAGCCTGAGAATTGCTAATTTATATAGACAAATTCATTTATTCATTCTGGTTCTTTTCCAGGTGGTTTTGTGTTCTAAGCTGTATGAATTTTGCTTTGAGTTGTTAGCACTTTCTTTGTATTCTTTCTGTCTGGATTGTAATTCTTACATCTGAAATAAGGAACTAGATGTTACCCATTGATTACATTAAAGCACAATGGTATTTCAAGTCCTACATCTTCTAGAAATTAAGTATCTAAAATTTGGTCAGCAGTTAAATAAAAATATTATTTGTTCCATGTTTGTTAACCTAAAGCATATTCATTAATGGTAATATCACCACTAAATTGAATACCTGCCCAGAGCTATAGACACACAAAAAATCTTATATGCAAACTCTGTATCTGTGAAGGAATTGATGATTATAGCTATGGCCAACTTGTAAAATTGGCAAAGAGACTGACTTTTTTTTCCTTCAGAGACCTCTGCTTCTCTGTGGTAGGAATACCAGCTTCAGACAAAGCAGTGTTCAGGTCATGACTCAAATATTCTGGAAGTTCTGTTGGAATTTATATTGAGTTTATGTTGCAGGGAAATGACTCACCTTACAAGAAAATTGTGTCTAATTACATGTCTTTTTCCAATCTTCATATGCTACTGTTCCAAAAAATCATTGTCTTTATTTATTTACATATAAATTATGTCATTGACGCTATTATCATTGACATAATGATAATAGTATCATTGACACTATTTACACAGGTAGAATAGCATAATTAGGGCGCCTGGGTGGCTCAGTGGGTTAAGCCGCTGCCTTTGGCTCAGGTCATGATCTCAGGGTCCTGGGATCGAGTCCCACATCGGGCTCTCTGCTCAGCAAGAAGCCTGCTTCCCTCTCTCTCTCTCTCTGCCTGCCTCTCCGTCTACTTATGATCTCTCTCTGTCAAATAAATAAATAAAATCTTTAAAAAAAAAAAAAAAAAGAATAGCATAATTATGTTTTCATGGGCATCATTGGAAATAGACTGTCCCCAAACCTCACTGCCTCTTCTATATTTGCCATTTAGTGCAAAATATCGAGAAGAAATAAAGCTGACAAAATTTCTAGATAGGTAGCTACTAACCTATTGTTCTTTTTATATTAAAAGTTAACCCTAGTGCTTTCTCTAGACCAGTGGTACCTCCATTTTTTTTATTTTTTAATATGAAACACTTCATAAATTTGTATGTCACTCTTGCGAAAGGATCATGCTAATCTGTGTATTGTTCCAATTTTGGTGTATGTGCTACCAAGGTGAGTATGGTCCCCCTAATTTTTTGATAACACATCCCATCATAAAAACATTTTTGGACAAATATTCTAAAATACATTTATTTACTGGTAAATTATGTATACATACTTCTTAACTAGTGCAAGTATGTACATTATAAGCCACAACCAAATACAGAGGTGTGAAAAATGATAAAACTTTTTTTAAAGATTTCATTAAGAATATGTATATTCACATTGTCTTTTCAAGATTTAGAAATTTTTTGGCGTCCTTTTGTCATGTCAGTTTACACCATCACAGTTTGTATCTTGCAGTGTGGTCTACCAGAAGATTAAACGTGACTTCTGCCATTTTTTGCTGTTTGTTCCTGTTTGGATTATTAATCATATATTATCTTTAATACATGTTTATTTGGCAGAAATCTTTGTATTTCACTTGTCCATTTTGTGAGTATTACACTATTAAAACTACAAAACATATAGTGTGTAAGTCCATTCAACAGTGTACATGCAAACTTCATTAAGTTGGAAAATGCTGAGGCAAATATAAGATTAAGTGTGGTACTGTCAATCATTCTAGGATATGAAACTTCTACTCTTTACATAGGATATATCCCATGCCTGTGACAAGTGACCCCCCTCCCAAAAAAGAGACTAAGGAAGGAAACTGTCAGTCTGCATATTCAAATTCTCCAAGGGATTGTCTCCAGTTTGCAGGCAGCCTCCTTAGACCAGTTGTCTTCCAACTGGGGTATACATAGCCTGTGGTTATACGATATAAGCACAGATGGTTTTAAGAAAATTAATTTCCTGATCCTTATTTCCATATGGATTCTTTCCTAAGACTGATAATGTTCCTGAGTGAAGCAGTTTCTTTCCTACATCTTCTTTCTCTAATACGTTTATCAAAACTTTATATTAAAAAGGAATACTTCTCACCCATCTTAAGGCTAATTATGATATGTTGTTCCAGGATGTAAAATTCTCCAGTGTTTCCCTCATCTCATTCCCTCTATCTCTCTTTCTCTCTTCCTCTTTACCCTCCCACC